>NC_092090.1:31795287-31812787 GCF_045679555.1 Salvelinus alpinus
ACTCTCACTCACTCTTCTCTCTCCTGGGGGATTCTCTCTCTACTCTCACTCACTCTTCTCTCTCCTGTCGGTTTCTCCCTATACTCTCACTCACTCTTCTCTCTCCTGTCGGTTTCTCCCTATACTCTCACTCACTCTTCTCTCTCCTGTCAGTTTTTCTCTCTACTCTCACTCACTCTTCTCTCTCCTGTCGGTTTCTCTCTCTACTCTCACTCACTCTTCTCTCTCCTGTCGGTTTCTCTCTCTACTCTCACTCACTCTTCTCTCTCCTGTCGGTTTCTCTCTCTACTCTCACTCACTCTTCTCTCTCCTGTCGGTTTCTCTCTCTACTCTCACTCACTCTTCTCTCTCCTGTCGGTTTCTCTCTCTACTCTCACTCACTCTTCTCTCTCCTGTAGGTTGCTCTCTCTACTCTCACTCACTCTTCTCTCTCCTGTCGGTTTCTCTCTCTACTCTCACTCACTCTTCTCTCTCCTGGGGGATTCTCTCTCTACTCTCACTCACTCTTCTCTCTCCTGTCGGTTTCTCCCTCTACTCTCACTCACTCTTCTCTCTCCTGTCGGTTTCTCTCTCTACTCTCACTCACTCTTCTCTCTCCTGTCGGTTTCTCTCTCTACTCTCACTCACTCTTCTCTCTCCTGTCATTTTCTCCCTCTACTCTCACTCACTCTTCTCTCTCCTGTCGTTTTCTCCCTATACTCTCACTCACTCTTCTCTCTCCTGTCGGTTTCTCTCTCTACTCTCACTCACTCTTCTCTCTCCTGTCGGTTTTTCTCTCTACTCTCACTCACTCTTCTCTCTCCTGTCGGTTTCTCTCTCTACTCTCACTCACTCTTCTCTCTCCTGTCGGTTTCTCTCTCTACTCTCACTCACTCTTCTCTCTCCTGTAGGTTGCTCTCTCTACTCTCACTCACTCTTCTCTCTCCTGTCGGTTTCTCTCTCTACTCTCACTCACTCTTCTCTCTCCTGGGGGATTCTCTCTCTACTCTCACTCACTCTTCTCTCTCCTGTCGGTTTCTCCCTCTACTCTCACTCACTCTTCTCTCTCCTGTCGGTTTCTCTCTCTACTCTCACTCACTCTTCTCTCTCCTGTCGGTTTCTCTCTCTACTCTCACTCACTCTTCTCTCTCCTGTCATTTTCTCCCTCTACTCTCACTCACTCTTCTCTCTCCTGTCGTTTTCTCCCTATACTCTCACTCACTCTTCTCTCTCCTGTCGGTTTCTCTCTCTACTCTCACTCACTCTTCTCTCTCCTGTCGGTTTTTCTCTCTACTCTCACTCACTCTTCTCTCTCCTGTCGGTTTCTCTCTCTACTCTCACTCACTCTTCTCTCTCCTGTCGGTTTCTCTCTCTACTCTCACTCACTCTTCTCTCTCCTGGGGGATTCTCTCTCTACTCTCACTCACTCTTCTCTCTCCTGTCGGTTTCTCCCTATACTCTCACTCACTCTTCTCTCTCCTGTCGGTTTTTCTCTCTACTCTCACTCACTCTTCTCTCTCCTGTCGGTTTCTCTCTCTACTCTCACTCACTCTTCTCTCTCCTGGGGGATTCTCTCTCTACTCTCACTCACTCTTCTCTCTCCTGTCGGTTTCTCCCTATACTCTCACTCACTCTTCTCTCTCCTGTCGGTTTCTCCCTATACTCTCACTCACTCTTCTCTCTCCTGTCGGTTTTTCTCTCTACTCTCACTCACTCTTCTCTCTCCTGTCGGTTTCTCTCTCTACTCTCACTCACTCTTCTCTCTCCTGTCGGTTTTTCTCTCTACTCTCACTCACTCTTCTCTCTCCTGTCGGTTTCTCTCTCTACTCTCACTCACTCTTCTCTCTCCTGTCGGTTTCTCTCTCTACTCTCACTCACTCTTCTCTCTCCTGGGGGATTCTCTCTCTACTCTCACTCACTCTTCTCTCTCCTGTCGGTTTCTCCCTATACTCTCACTCACTCTTCTCTCTCCTGTCGGTTTTTCTCTCTACTCTCACTCACTCTTCTCTCTCCTGTCGGTTTCTCTCTCTACTCTCACTCACTCTTCTCTCTCCTGGGGGATTCTCTCTCTACTCTCACTCACTCTTCTCTCTCCTGTCGGTTTCTCCCTATACTCTCACTCACTCTTCTCTCTCCTGTCGGTTTCTCCCTATACTCTCACTCACTCTTCTCTCTCCTGTCGGTTTTTCTCTCTACTCTCACTCACTCTTCTCTCTCCTGTCGGTTTCTCCCTATACTCTCACTCACTCTTCTCTCTCCTGTCGGTTTTTCTCTCTACTCTCACTCACTCTTCTCTCTCCTGTCGGTTTCTCTCTCTACTCTCACTCACTCTTCTCTCTCCTGTCGGTTTTTCTCTCTACTCTCACTCACTCTTCTCTTTCCTGTCGTGATGCTCAGATGAACTGTAGTCACACTAAGGATTCTAGCTACAACCAGATGTACTGGTACAGACATCATCCAGTAGAGGGAATAAAGCACTAAACCCCCAGTGAGATATAGTCACTTGTGGACGTTAGGGAGTGGGGATGTGATACTAAGGTACGTCCAGTGGGGAAGCTTGTTTTTCACTGTAGAGTGATGACACCAGGCGAGGACAGGTTCATAGTTGAAAAGGAAGTGTTTTTGGAAACTGGGAAGTTGAATTACTGGGTGATCACTCTTTAATTAAAGTTTTGTCAGTAAAGTGGGGCAGGTGCACCCCTAAACATCATACTGACAGATTATTATTGAGAAGCTGTTGTATATCGTTGACACACACAGACAGACAGACAGACAGACAGACAGACACACACACACACACACACACACACACACACACACACACACACACACACACACACACACACACACACACACACACAGACACAGACACAGACACAGACATAGACATAGACAGACACAGACACAGACACACAGGCAGCATTGAATCTGAAATGGTTGATTACAGGGTGGCGTTTACGGGTTTCCCGATCGTGTGACTAGCTTAAATAACAAATGGACGGAGAGGGAAATATGGTTAATGCCAACAGGCGTTTTAATGTTACACTGCACGGGGTAATGGGGAGCTGCACAAAACAGCCAACCTAGCCTGAACTAGCTAGCCATAAATCACAGTCCAGCAGGAGGGATCTCCCCAGAGATATAATCACAAGAGAAAGAAAGAAAATGGGGCTCTCCCCATTAGATATATTCCCCCCCTTCTATTACCATGACAACCCCATAAACAATGGACGTGACTGGCGCTGCCAGCCTGGGGGAGGGTCTGCCCATCTTACCCCAGCTACAATAGTATTTGTTTCATCAGAGAATGAGGGATTTCATTATTGATACGAGCAGAGGAATGTTTGTTTTAATTTCAACGCTCTCAGTCTGCCTGTCTCCCTACCTGTCAAATAACCTGGTTAGCTCAGACACCTCTGGCAATAACTATTATGGATAAACAGACTGTGCATGTGTCTGGTGCCTGTGTGTGTGTTTGTTTGTGTTTACGTGTACGTGTGCATGTGCGTTTGTGTGAGTGTGTGTAATACAACGTAATACAACATGTGTAGATGTGTACTGTGTGTATTACTGTGTATAGTGTCATCATCGCTCAGTGTGTCTGTGTGGAAAGTGATCAGTTCAGAGCATGGTCAGAGTTTTTGAGAGCTCCTCTAGTCCTGTGGCTAGAGAGGCTGTGGTATGGCGGCCTCTCCTCCCTGATGGTTAGCTGTAATTGAGGAGTAGCTGCTGTCTCCTGGTGGCTGGAAACAGTGAGTGTGGTGGTTTGATCTGTCTCACCATGATTATGGGGGTCAAAAAGGGACAGACATTTGTCTGATTTCTGGACCACACTCCCTGTAGAATCTTTATATTTTTGTTAATTTATACAGAAAAAGTCATTATTTTTTTCAGGTTCACCTGACATAAATTGTAGTACAGTTTTGACAGTCAGAACATGATAGTGTCAAAACCTATTTGAAATCTCCAGGAATTGAATGACATGAACACAATGGCAGGTAGATTAAAAAGCCTTCCCAGAGAGAATGGCAGTCTAACTGTGCAGTTATTACATGTGAGATGAGTAGGAATGGTTCAATGAAACTGGTACAGCATGTGCCTTCCCAAAGGAACAAACTGTAAACAAATAGCTATGTTTATTTATCCCTCTCTGACCTGGCCACACACACACACATGCACACACACACAAACGCATGCACACACACACACACACACACACACACACACACACACACACCCTCCTACCCACCCTAACACCAGGGCGCTTTTGAGGCGATAACCATCGGCGGCTTGGAGCCAGGAAAGTGAGTCTGGCTTTAATAGCGTCTCATTGATAGAATTTAAATTGGATGTTAAATAAGCATTACTGTGCCTGATTGCCTGGCCAGCCCCAGAAAGTGGGCAGCTAGTGAGGCAGTTTGTGAGCGGCTCACTCAGGGAGAGATATCTGAAATTGGGGTGAGATTGAATTAAAGTGTGAACAATTAGAGATATGCTGGCGGTGTGTTTAGGAGCGCCTGGGGTGGGGTACCCCTGTCACCTCTGTACTTTTAGGTACACCCCTCAGACAGGTTTCTTCATGTCCTGCTACTATCCCCTTCCAAACCCATTCCTTGTTTACGGACGGGATCTGTTGTGTTTATGCTTTATTTTCTTCTCTTCTTATTTCCCTCTCTCTCTCATCTCTTTCCTCTCTGTCTCTGTCTCTGTCTCGCTGTGTGCCTTGGAGAGTAAAAATTGCCATAAAAAAACGAAAGCAAGAGAGAGGGTGAGAAAAAGAGAGATGAAGAGAGTGTTGTGTTATGTTAATAGGGGCATATAGCTGTCACTCCGTCAATGTAGAGATACTGTCCCTCCTCTGTCCGGCCTGCCTGACACAGCCTCCTCAAACATAATCCCCCTGACAGCCTGCTCTGGAGACAGGCAGGAGAAACAGACAGGAGAGTGGTAGGAGGTTTATTTATCATTTTTTTAAAGCATTTTTTATGACATCTAATTGGTAGTTACGGTCTCGTCCCATCACTGCAACTGCCATACGGACTCAGAAGAGGCAAAGGTCGAGAGCCATGCGTCCTCCGAAACACGGCCATGCCAAGCCGCACTGCTTCTTAACACACGGCTCGCTTAACCTGTAAGCCAGCCACACTAATGTGTTAGAGGAAACACCATACAACTGGCTACCAAAGTCAACGTGCATGCTCCCGGCACGCCACAAGGAGTCGCTAGAGCACTAAGTGACAAGGACATCCCGGCCGGCCAAACGCAACCCGGACGACGCTGGGCAAAATTTGCCCCGCCCCATGGGTCTCCGGGTCGTGGCCGGCTGCTAAGCAGCCCGGGATCGAACCCGGGTCTGTAGTGACGCCTCTAGCACTGCGATGCAGTGCCTTAGACCGCTGTGCCACTCGGGAGGCCCTAGTGGTAGGAGGTTTGCTTGGGGAATAGGTTGGAATCTCATCAGAATTGAGAGATAATGTATTGTTTCAAAGCAGCTCATCTGGAGTGTGTCCTTCAAGGATAAGGTGAAATTAACGATTTTGTCTTATTTGTCCTTGTCTTGTATCTCTCTTCCTTTGTGCCGTTTCTCCTTACTACCACGGCTTCCTGAGATGAGCATATAGTATAGTAATATAGTATCTCTGTGTTTATACCTTTCCTCTTTTACATCTACGTCTCCTCTCGCTCTTCTCTCTCTCTCTCTCTCTCTCTCTCTCTCTCTCTCTCTCTCTGTCTTTATACCTTTCCTCTTTTACATCTACGTCTCCTCTCGCTCTTCTCCCCCCCCTCTTTCTCTCTCTCTCTGTGTTTATACCTTTCCTCTTTTACACCTACGTCTCCTCTCGCTCTTCTCCCCCCCTCTCTCTCTCTCTCTCTGTGTTTATACCTTTCCTCTTTTACATCTACGTCTCCTCTCTCTCTCTCTCTCTCTCTCTCTCTCTCTCTCTCTCTCTCTCTCTCTCTCTCTCTCTCTCTCTCTCTCTCTCTCTGTCTTTATACCTTTCCTCTTTTACATCTACGTCTCCTCTCGCTCTTCTCCCCCCCCCTCTCTCTCTCTCTCTCTGTGTTTATACCTTTCCTCTTTTACACCTACGTCTCCTCTCGCTCTTCTCCCTCTCTCTCTCTCTCTTTATTTTTGTGACTGTGGGAGAGGACAGTGACAGCAGTGGGCTTGGCCCAGCTTGGACTCCTGCTCCATAAACAGTCCAGCTGGACATGATCCACCTGGACTAGACCCAGGACCCAGACAGTCCAGAGCCTAGAACCTACACCCTTCTGCTACCCTCTGCCCACTATCACCATGGAGACCTGCAGCCTGTTGTGGGTAGCCAAGTCTGATGTAATGTATGGCACCTGAATGGAGTTTGTTTGTGACAGCTGTTGGGCCCTGAAAGTAATTTGTTTGCGATCGTTTCTGGCCCACACACGGGCCCCCTTCTGGCCCTTGAATGGGTTTGTTTGTGTCTGATTTGCATGTCAAGGCCCCACTAAGACCTGTGTCCACCCAGCACACTGTGGCTCTGCCCCCAGACAGCTCTATCAGAACAGTCTCTCTGCCAGGACCAGGAGCAGGACTTTAGCTCTGGGAAACTTAACTTTTGGCCTGTCACTCAGTCTTATCTCTGACATGCTGTAGTTCCTCTCGCCTGAGTGTGTGTGCTTGCTCACTCTTGATCGTATCTCAAAAGGGAAGCTTACGTTCAGACTTTTTTCTCTCCTTTTCCTCTTTCTCTGTAGGTTTTCAATCTCATTTCCAACCTCATCTCTCTCCTGCTAAATACACGTCGTTATGTTAATAAACACTTTCTGTAAGAACTAGCAAATCCCTCCATTCAGCTCTCTTGTGTGCTCTAGTAGCTGATCTCAGACCTGTCTGGAAGCACAGGAACATCTTGCTGAATAACACAGACCTACTCTAGTAGCTGATCTCAGACCTGTTTGGAAACACATTAGAATGTTGATGAATAACACCGGACCTGCTTTATTAGCTGAACTGTTGGGAGACCTGTCTGGATGCACAAGAACACTTCCTCCCCAGGTTTTATTCATTCAGACACTCAACACTCATCCCGAGTTCAACATTACTCCAAATGCCCCCTGGTTACTCCCTGTGCTAAAATGAGTATTTAACTCTGTTCTCTTCTTTCTCTCCCTTCTCCCCCATCTCCTGCTTCTTTCCTCCCTTATTCCACCTGATCTCCTGCCTTGTACTCCTCTCATCCTTTCTTGTCTTTTCTCCTCTGTTCATTCCCTCTCTCTTTCAACCCTCATCTCCAATTTACCCTCATCTTTTCACTTTTCATCTGCTTTCTCTTTCCAACCTTTCATCTCCTTTCTCTTAACCTGAAACGTCCTCTTCTCCTCCTCCCCTCCTCCTTCTTTCTCTGCAGGGCCAGCATTGTCCAGAAGAGGATCATCTACTTCCAGGATGAAGGCTCTCTCACCAAGAGGATGTGTGAGAAAGGTATGTCCTCCATTGCGAGACGTAGTAAAGGGCGCTACATATCTTCCACTCCCCCTTTCTCTCAATATCTCCTGTCTTACTCTCTCTTCCCTTACTGGGTCAGGATCTTTACACTTGTGCTGTATCTCCCAAGCTGTGCGTGACATTGGATAGAGAATTTACAGAGACTGATCAAAAGAACAGCTTTACACCTCCCACCCTCCTACCCCCCCTTCTCCCGCCGTCCCACACTCCTACCCCCCCTTCTCCCGCCGCCCCACCCTCCTACCCCCCCTTCTCCCGCCGTCCCACCCTCCTACCCCCCCTTCTCGCACCGTCCCACCCTCCCTCACCCCTACAACCCCTCCTCCCACCCTCCCCCACCCCCTCTCTCCTCCCTCTCCCCTCCCCCTCCCTCCACCCTTCTCTCCCCTCCATCCCTCCCTCCTTCCTCATCACTCCCTCCTCCCTCCCTCCTCCTCACTACCCCCTCCTCCTTCCTCACCACTCCCTCCTCCCTCCCTCCCTCCTCCTCCCTACCCCCTCCTCCTCCCTACCCCCTCCTCCTTCCTCACCACTCCCTCCTCCCTCCCTCCCTCCTCCTCCCTACCCCTTCCTCCTCCCTACCCCCTCCTCCTTCCTCACCCCTCCCTCCTCCCTCCCTCCTCCTCCCCCCTCCTCTCTCCTTCCTCACCCTCCCTCCTCTCTCCATCCCTCCCTTCCTCTATCTCTTCACCACATCATCATGTAAATAACCAGGCAAAATCAGGAGCCTATATTCAGCCTCTCCTCTCCATCTGAGATAACCACACAGTTGTGGAAAGAATTGGACATTGAGGACAACTGCACATCTCATATTTCTCAACTCAGTGACCTTCTCATAGAAACTCTGTAGCATGTATTTATTTTCAAAAGACAGCTCAATATGAAAGCCTAATATATCTAATTTCCCCTTATTCTTTTGCTTCAAACCACAGTAAATAAGCCCATCTCCTCTCCTCTCCCCTCCTCTGTCCCCTACCTATAACAACCCTATACCTCTCTCTGCTGTCAAACTCTCTCTCCTCCTTTAACCCCCCCCCCCCTCTCTCTCTCACTCTCTCACTCTCTTTCTCTTCTCAGAGTCATTGTATGGGGAGACCACAGAGAAACCTTTGCTGGATTGCTGTGCCTGTGGAACAGCCAAGTACAGAGTCACCTTCTACGGCAACTGGTCAGAGAAGGTGCACCCCAAAGACTACCCTCGTAAGTACCCCATAACAACTTCCAAATTACCAAGGTACATACCCGCATTTAATCCCTGAAAGACAACTTTAGTTAGTCCCCCATTTCACCCCAGGGCTACCCTAGTTGGTGCCTCCATTGCATCAAAAACACCCCTTTACTAATAAAATTGCCCTACTGTTCAAGTACCCAGCATCACAGTCTTCCAAGGATACTACAACCTCCATGGCCACCAAAGGAAACTCTCTCCCCAGGGTGCTGTGCCCCTGTCTCATTCCTCCCCCAGCTTGGCCCTGGGCCTCGGTCTGTGGTGCTCCACTGTATAACCTTGAGCCTGACTCCCCAGCAGGCAGGCAGGGTGTGAATTGAGATGGGGATTACTGGGCTCTCCCCTCCTTCTAAGACACTCCTCTCTCTCTCTCACAGCCCAGATCAATATAATGATTAGCATGGAGTCCCACAGTAAGATAAACCTGCAGATCGAGCAACACCCTAATTTATTGGCTTAGGAGAGACAGGATTGTATGTGTGTGTGTGTGTGTCTTTCTGTTTTTGTGCATGACTGTCTCTGTTACATTGTGTGTGTGTGTGTGTGTGTGTGTGTGTGTGTGTGTGTGTGTGTGTGTGTGTGTGTGTGTGTGTGTGTGTGTGTGTGTGTGTGTGTGTGTGTGTGTGTGTGTGTGTGTGTGTGTGTGTGTGTGTGTTCATGCATGCGTTTCCACTCTGTGTCTTTGGAAACCCATTATTGGTTTTGTGGTTTTTATAATTGAGTTCTCCTCACCACCACAAAGTCATAGCCAAGGTAACCATCCCTGGTTGTCATACATACAGCAGATCACCATCTACAACTTCCTCCCCAAGCATCATTAGTATCCGGTAATTATTTGTTAATGTGCCTGTGTTTTTATATAACAACTGTCAATCAAACACAGATAGAACCATTGCTAAAAGAGGTTTTAGCAACAGTTTTCACACGCTATCCACAGTCATGATGGTCTGTGAGTGTCTGCTTCTTCATTGCTAGCAGCAGAAGTGAGAGAGAGCGAAAAAAGAGAGAGGGAGAGAGAGAAGAAGATACAGCACAATGTCAAGTCAGGCTGCTATTTTTACAAGGCGTCCATTCGTCCTTCAAGCTGAAGCGAGGCACACGTGAAGGGCCGATGACATACATTCTGATGTTGAAGGTTACTCTAAAACAAGCTAACAGGTTTTTTATTCCCCTCGCTCCCGCCATCGTCACATGCACAGCTTTATTTCCCTCTCTGTGTGATTATAGTTAAACAATAAGGTCCGAGGAGGTGTGGTATATGGCTAATATGCACAACACAACGTGGAGTGCCTGGACACAGCCCTTAACCGTGGTATATTGGCCATATATCACAAACCCCTGAGGTGCCTTATTGCTATTATAGACTGGTTACCAATGTAATTAGAGCAGTAAAAAGACATGTTTTGTCATACCCATGGTATACGGTCAGCCAATCAGCATTCAGGGCTCGAACCACCCAGTTTATAATAAGTAATACACCGCTGAGAAGCTATTCAACCATTATCTGTGGAGAGTGGAGATAGCCAGCAGGTTTCCTGGTTACCTAAACCCATTCAGACAGACTCAGGAGAGAGACAGGTAGAGAGAGCCTAGCCAAGATAGCCATGACTGGTACTCAGGTGGCTAAGTGTACCAGAGAATTGCCCTGTGGTTTGAATGGATCTGATGTTACATCCAGGGATTCACAGCTCGTGTCATTTCATGTCTTCAGTGGATATTGGTTCTCAATAGTATTTCTACCAGACTCACACAAAGCTGAAATATGAGCAATATGAGCAATCACGTTGCTCAATTCAGCAAGACTGTTATTAGAGTGAGAGAAAGAGAAAGAGATGGAAGGAGTTTTGCAGAGAGTATGAAAATAGACTGTGGAATATCAGAGTATATGACTGAGATTGGATACAGTTCTGACGGATATAGAGGGATTAACCTTATTGAGTTTGTGGTGACCGCTTCCCCTATTTGTGTGTGTATGTGTGTGTGTGTGTGTGTGTGTGTGTGTGTGTGTGTGTGTGTGTGTGTGCGTGTGTGTGTGTGTGTGTGTGTGTGTGTACACCCCATCACGCCAGAGGAGTGTTATAAATTGCAAAAGGAAATGAGAAAGGAGGATTTGAGTGGTCAGATAGAGTGCCTCCCTTTGCTGAACAAAGACTTTCCGATAATATGTGTGAGTTGCTCTGACGAAGAGAGTAGAGAGGGATGAGGAGGAGAGGAAGTGGGATATGAGTTTATTTTGTAGCAATAAAGAAGATAATTATCCACTCGGAGGTCTTTGACCTTGGGAAGTGAAGAGAGGACAATGGATTGCATCAGCAGGCCGAAGTTTGACTTCATAGTTGGAAACTCAGTATGTTATTTCAAGTTTTTAATGACACGTGAACAAGTACAGTGACAGGCCTTTCTTGCAAGCCTTAAACTCAACAATCTAGTAATCAATAACAATGTAATACTAAAAATAACATAAGGTAGAACAAAAACACATAACAAATAGAAATAAGAAATAAGAAGGACACAAGAAAGAAAGTAAGCATACTATATACAGTATATATAATTGAAAAGTGAAAGACTAAAGTTACATAGATTAATTGAAAAGTGAAAGACTAAAGTTACATACATGGGATGCTGGTCAGTTCCAGTACCATATTTACAATGTGACTGGATATCAGGATATATGATAAACAGAGTAGCAGCAATGTATATGGTGATTGTACGTGAGTGGGTGTGCGTGCGTGTGTGTAGAGTCAGTATAAATGTATGTGCATATTATGTGTGTGTGAGCAAATGATAAAGTGAGCGTTTGTGTGTTGGAGTGTCAGGGTGTGTGAGTGTGTAGGGAGGGTGCTGTGAGGGTGCACAGAGACTGTGCAAAAATAATGGTCAACTCAGAAAGTCCGTGTAGCCATTTAGTTAGCTATTTAGCAGGCTTGGGGATAGATGCTGTTCAGGAACCTGTTGGTGTCAGACTTGATGCACCGCCACCGCTTGCCGTGTGGAAGCAGAAATAACAGTTTATGGCTTGACTGGTAGGAGTCTTTAACAATTTTTCAGGCCTTCCTTTCACACCGCCTGATATAGAGGTCCTGTATGGCAGGGAGCTCGGCCCCAATGATGTACTGGGCTGTCCGCACCACCCTCTGTAGCGCCATGCGCTCGAGGGTGGTGCTATTTCCATATCAAGCAGTGATGCAGTCAGTCAAGATGTTCTCAATGCGACAGCTGTATAAGTGTTGGAGGATTTGAGGGCACATGCCAAACATTTTCAAACTCCTGAGGTGTGTGTGGACCATTTTAAGTTCTTAGTTATTTGGACACCAAGGAACTTGAAGCTCTTAACCCCCCCCCCCCCCCCCCCCCAGATGTGATGTTTGCCTACCTTCGCCAGCTCGGGTCAGCCCGTCAGGAAGTCCAGGTTCCACTTGCATGGGGAGGTGTTAAGTTCCAGGGTCCTAAGCTTGGTGACGAACTTGGAGGGGACAATGGTGTTGAATGCTGAGCTGTAGTCAATGAACAGCATTCACACATAGGTATTCCTCTTATCTAGGTGGGTGAGGGCAGTGTGGATTGCAATTGAGATTGCGTTGTCTATGGGTCTGTTGGGGCAGTATGCAAATTGAAGTGGGTCTTGGGTGTCTGGGATGATGGAGTTGATGTGTGCCATAACCAGTCTCTCAAAGCACCTCATGATTACAGATGTGAGTGCTACAGGGTGGTAGTCATTGTGGCTTGAAGCCTTAGAGTTCTTGTGAACAGGAATGATGGTGGTCATCTTAAAACATGTGTGGATTACAGACTGGGACAAGGAGACGTTGAAAATGACCGTAAATATGCCTGCCAGCTGTTCTTCGCTCTTAGAACATGCCATGGAATACCGGCAGGCTCCGCGGCCTTGCGGGTGTTGAGCTGATTAAAGACCTTACTCACGTCGGCCTCTGAGAGCAATGGTGGCACAATATTGTTATTGACAAAGCCTGCATAAAATGCATGGAGTTTGTCTGGTAGAGAGGCATTGTTTGGCAGATCACGGTTGGGTCTTCCTTTGTAATCCGTAATGGACTGTAGCCCCTGCCACATGCGGCGGGCATCGGAGCCTATGTAATATGATTCCACCATATTCCTATATTGTCCTTTTGCTCGTTTGATTACTCTGTGGAGATCATAGCGGGATTTTCTCATATTTATTCCGATCCTCAGCTGTAGCCTCAGGGTTGTCTGCGATATGTATTTATATTTATTTAACCTTAATTTAACTAGTTAAGTCAGTTAAGAACACATTCGTGCCAGTGAAAGGTGCAAACCTTTCACTGGCACAAATGTTTGGCCAGCCTGCTTCCTGGATTGTAAGAGATGATGATAATTCTGGTGTTGTTTTGTTTCTTAACCTCACCAGGGCGTGCTAACCACTGGTCGGCCATCATCGGAGCGTCCCACTCTAAGAACTATGTGCTGTGGGAGTATGGTGGCTACGCCAGCGAGGGCATCAAGAAGGTGGCCGAGCTGGGATCACCTGTCTCCATGGAGGAAGAGATCAGGCAAAAGGTAAGACTTGGCACGGCCGTATGTACGTACACCTGCTATTGATATTGCAGCACATTTGAGGGTCCAGCGATTGACAAGCCAACACCTTATCTGTTACGCAAAGAGATCTGCATCCCATTGCTGATGTTCTGGGTGTTACGTTAAGGTCGCTACAATATTTTATATATCGGATCACTCTCCGGTTATGCTTCACTGCGTCCTCACATGGAGTCCAGACTAGCATTCTATTCTAAGTGGGGATGCAATGTTGTTCAAATGTGGTTGAAAGCTTGAGAATCCATTATAAACATGTTGGTTAATGCTATTGCTACTGCAGTGGAGGATCTATGAGTCTTTTATGTATGTCAAGGCAAGCCCATGAAAATAATTTTAATCACCATCCCCATTCAAGTCATTGTTCAACTTGCCATGGTTTGAGGGGCTTTTCCCATTCTAGTAATTATATCTATATGGGCCAGCCAATGGCTATACTCTCTGGATAATCCAGGTGGCTGTGGTATCAGTACAGTAAGTAATGGAGTTTACATATCTCAGTGGGCGTTCTGATCGATCCGTACAGTAAGTCTCTCAACCTGCCCCTTTATGTGGTTTTATACTTCACAGCTGGGAAATGCATGGTGGACACTGTTGCGTTATCTACGTCCTTTGGATATTCTAAGTAGATAGTGTCTACTTGGTATTTACAGTATAAAGCCATGGAATTGGAACATGGAATGTTTTCCAAAGTGTGTTGAAGCATTCAATACTTTTTGCATAATGATTTCCACAAGCGATGACCTAAATGAGAGACTAACATCTGTACTATAAGTATCAATGCAAATGTTGGTTAATGGTCTGCTTAATGGCCTGTGTCCCTTTCAACTCAAATCCTATGAAGTTCACATTCATGCAAGGTTAATTCTTCCTCTTTTTCATTCATCTTGGTAGGTACGAGAGCACCTCTCTTGTTCAATAAATATTAAATATGAAAATATTGTTTAGCAGTTTTACCTCTAGTAAAAATGTTCTTCTGTTTCAGTTTCTCACCATATTTCAATGTCTGTGCATGTCTTTCACACTTTCTCCCACTCCCTCTGTTACTTGTCATTTTTCCATCTCTCTCTTCTCCAAACCTTTCCCCTCCCTCTCCTTCTCCTCTTTCTGTACAATATCTCTCTCTCTCTCTCCTTCTCTCTCTCGTATTCTTTAAATAGCCTGTGCTAGTGTGTAGCAGATGGGCCCATAGAGTGTATTATTGTAGGGTAATATTGAAGACCTGGAGTCACGGCACATAATGAGAGCACACTGTGAGAGCTGGGCTCTGTGCGTCATCACCGCCACCTATCCACAAGGCTGTATTATCCACAATACTGTCTGCTATAGTATCTGTATTAGTCCTCCTGGACCTTCTACAAACGATTAGAGGTAATATAGGATTCATGGAGAGATGGCCGCAAAGCAAGGTTGGAGTCAGTTTTAACCCTACAGTGCAGAGTAGTTACAGTACTGTTGAGTGACAAGAGGATTGATGACATAAAATGGTTGATAGTTCTTTTCACGTACTTGTGTCAGCTATTACAGTAGGCTTACATTGATATTCTAGGTAGCTCTCCATAGCATATTCTCCCAGTGGTGGATGGTAAACGATCCAATCCACACCCACTGAACAGAACTCAATTTAAACCAGGTAGAAAGCAACAGGATCAAACCATTACCTTCTCCTGGGGGAGATGTGAAAATCTTACATATGGAATATTGCACAGTACTCTACATGGCAGAGGAGAGAGAGAGACAATTTCTGTAGCCTGTGGTTTTCAGTGGAGATTGCTGGGGAAAGTAAACGTGATTGGCTGTCACCAGATCCCATGGTGATAATGGGTGCCACTTAAGCCTTGTTCACACTGCAGGCCTTAATGCAGCAATTTAATACATGCGCTGACCAGCTGGCAAGTGTCTTCACTGACATTTTCAACCTCTCCCTATCTATGTTTAAAGCAGACCACCATAGTCCATGTGCCCAAGAATGCCAAGGTAACCTGTCTGTAATACCTATGTTTAAAGCAGACCACCATTGTTCCTGTGCCCAAGAATGCCAAGGTAACCTGTCTAAATGACTATCGTCCCGTAGCATTCACATCTGTAGCCATGAAGTGCTTTGAAAGGCTGGTCATGGCTCACATCAACACAATCATCCCAGACGTCCTGGACCCACTATAATCAGCATACCGCCCCAACAGATCCACAGATGGCGCAATCTCTATTGCACTCCACACTGCCCTTTCTCACCTGGACAACACCTACGTGAGAATGCTGTTCATTGACTACAGCTCAGCATCCCGGAGTCGCCTCTTCACTGTTGACGTTGAGACTGGTGTTTTGCGGGTACTATTTAAATGAAGCTACCATTTGAGGACTTGTGAGGCGTCTGTTTCTCAAACTAGACACTCTAATGTACTTGTCCTCTTGCTCAGTTGTGCACTGGGGCCTCCCACTCCTCTTTCTATTCTGGTTAGAGACAGTGTGCGCTGTTCTGTGAAGGGAGTAGTATACAGCGTTGTACAAGATCTTCAGTTTCTTGGCAATTTCTCACATGGAATAGCCATTTCTCAGAACAAGAATAGACTGACGAGTTTCAGAAGAAATGTCTTTGTTTCTGGCCATCTTGAGCCTAAAATTGAACCCACAAATGTTGAATCTCCAGATACTCAACTTGTCTGAAGAAGGCCAGTTTTATTGCTTCTTTAATTAGCACAACAGTTTTCAGCCGTGCTAACATAATTGCAAAAGGGTTTTCTAATGATCAATTAGCCTTTTAAAATTATAAACTTGGATTAGCTAACACAACATGCCATTGGAACACAGGAGTGATGGTTGCTGATAATGGGCCTCTGTACGCCTATGTAGATATTTCATTAAAAAATCTGCCGTTTCCAGCTACAATAGTCATTTACAACATTAACAATGCCTACACTGTATTTCTGATCAATTTTAAGTTATTTTATTAAATGAGCTTTTATTTCAAAAACAAGGACATTTCTAAGTGATCCCAAACTTTTGAACGGTAGTGTACGCTCACACACTCACATACATATTGACACCACACACACTCACATGCATATTGACACCACACACACTCACTACTTTCGCACGCACACACACACACACACACACACACACACACACACACACACACACACACACACACACACACACACACACACACACACACACACACACACACACACACACACACACACACACAAACACACACACACACACACACGTCTACATTACCCCTGCGTGCATACATGTACTGTACATATTACCTCAATTACCTTAATTAACCCGTACTCCTGCACATTGACTCAGTACTGGTACTCCTTGTATATAGCCTCATTATGGTTATTTTATTGTCCTACTACACTGAAGAAAATGAAAACATGCAACAATATCAATGATTTTACTGATCTATAGTTCATATAAGTAAATCAGTCAATTGAAATGAATTCATTAGGCCCTAATCTATGGATTTCACATGACTTGGCAGGGGTGCAGCCATAGGTCCACCCACTTGGGAGCAAGGCCCACCCACTTGGGAGCAAGGCCCACCCACTGGGGAGCCAGATCCAGCCAATCATAATTTGGCTTTATTACAGACAGAAATACACATCAGTTTCATCAAATGTCCAGGTGGCTGGTGTCAAATGATCAAGCAGGTGAAGAAGCCGGATGTTGAGGTCCTGGGCTGGATTGGTTACACGTCAACGGTTTTGAGGGCGGTTGGACGTACTGTTCAATTCTCTAAAGCGATGTTGGCTTATTCTCTAAAACAACGTTGGCTTATGGTATAGAAATTAACATAAAAGGCCCTGGCAACAGCTCTGGTGGACATTCCTGCAGTCAGCATGCCAATTGTACTCTCCCTAAAAAAAAAAAGACATCTGTGGCATTGTGTTATGTGACAAAACTGCACATTTTTGAGTGGCCTTTTATTGTCCCCAGCACAAGGTGCACCTGTGTAATGATCATGCTGTTTGATCAGCTTCTTGATATGGATTATCTTGACAAAGAAGAAATGCTTACTAAAATGGATGGTAACACATTTGGGCACAAAATATGAGAGAAATAAGCTTTTTGTGCATATGGAACATTTCTGGGATCTTTTATTTCAACTCATGAAACATAAGACCAACACCACTGCACTAGTGGATAAATGAAGAGTCAGATTGGCTGGTTCAAATTGTAGCAGCATGGTGATTACCAGCTGATTACCAGCTGTCTTGTAAAACAGA
>NC_092090.1:32115287-32252787 GCF_045679555.1 Salvelinus alpinus
TTTGTCCAGTTGGAGGTGAGTAATCGCTGTTCTGATGTCCAGAAGCTCTTTTCGGTCATAAGAGACAGTAGCAACAACTTTGTGTACAAAATAAGTTACAAACAATGCAAAAAAAACGAACAAAATAGCACAGTTGGTTAGGAGGCCGTAAAACGGCAGTCCTCCTCTCCGGCGTCATTATTCACACTCTCCTATCTTGCTTCTTTACTATAAAATGAATCGAGTCATGGCCGTATGCTGACCTCATAAACCAGAAAATATTTTTGATTTTGTATTTATAAATGTTTGTTCTTTTGATGTGTTGAGGGAACATTAAAGTTCCTCTTGAAGTATTTGGTTGTCCATATTTGCAGAACATGGAAGGGAAACAATCTCTAAAACTTGTCTGTCAAAATATGGATGTGGCCCTATTTCTCAGTTTGTCAACCCTGGCACTGTCTCCAAATGCTAAAGGGCCTCATTGCCAAAATCCCAAAGTATCCCTTTAAGCTCTGAGACGGAGGGAGAAAACATGCTATTACAGACTAATGTCATACAGTCACTTACATTTACCTGTATATTCCATGAATGTTATGACCGTGCCATGATATCTGGACTATTTTTAATTTTCCTATTTGGCTTCTGAATTGTGTCTTGTAGTTTCACTGTAAGTTCTATGAACAACATATTGCAGAACCATGTTGCTTTCCTAGACTATCAAATCAAAATGAAATCAAATGTTATTTGTCACGTGCCGAATACAACAGGTGTAGATCTTCCTGTGAAATGCTTACTTACGAGCCCTAAAAAAAGTATGTTTAAAGAAAGTAAGTAAGACAATAAACTTAATAAACTGAAGGTAAAATAGTAACACAATAAAAAAACAATAACCGGTACCTAGTCAATGTGCAAGGGTACGGTGTAGTCGAAGTACTTGAGATAATATGTACAGGTAGGTAGGTAGGTGAAAAATGACTATGCAGAGATAATAAACAGAGTAGCAGCAGCGTGTGTGAAGAGTGTGAAGGAATGTGAATGGTTGTGTGTGTGTGCATCAAATGGGGTGGTGCTATGCAACGCATTGGAGGGCCAATAAAAAACCCTGGTATAGGCTGCAACCCATATATAGACATAAACACACTTGACAAAATTGGAAGGAGTCTCTCACTCTTTCTCAACCCCCCCCCCTCGCTCTCACCCAACCAGCATAGCTGGTTTCCTGTTTGCTCAAATGGGTTGCCCACACACTCCCCGCTCTTAGTGACAATAAGGCAGAGAGTCAAAGTTGAGCGCCACAACACCACACGGTGAAAAGTGCATTCATGTTACAAGAATTGTTTTGTATTGAGACTGGGGATACAGAGATTTTGAGGGCACTACCTTAAAAATGAAGGCGGGGAATGAGAAAGAAGGGAAAAGAGGAGTCAGAAAAGGAGAGAGAAGAGGGGGACACTGAAGAAAGAAGAGAGGAACCCTGGCTGTCCCAATAATGGAGCAACAATTCTCTAGAGAGACTGAATGTAAGGCAGAGAGTCAAAGTTGAGCACCACAACACCACACTGTGAAAAGTGCATTACTGTTACGAGAAAGGTTTCGTATTGATACTGGGTATACAGAGATATGGAGGGTACTACCTAAGAACAGAGGAGAAGGAGAAAGAAAAGGAGTCACAAAAGGAGAGAGAAGATGGGGACACAGAAGAGAGAAGAGAAGAGAGGAACGCTGAGTTTGTGGACAGGCACAGATCTCAGTCAGAGGGTTTCCACGGTGATGCCCATAGCAGATCACCTGCTCCAGAAGTGTCTGATCCATGAAGAGGTGTATTCAAACATTCACACTGCCCGGACCAGAGGGGAACAAATGAGGGAGCTGTTCAAGGCCTTAAATTTAGGGGGAATAAAAGTCAAATCAGCCTTCCACAGGATCCTACTGAAGACAGAACCTGTCTTGGTCCAGGAGCTGGGTGGAGCTACGTCGCCAGCCATGAACCATGATCATCAGACTAGGAGCACTGCACAGATGAAAGTGGGTGACATTATACAGAGAGTTAAAGAGAAACATAAAGCCAGTCTAAAGGAGAGGTTTGCATTTGTGTTTGAAGGTATGTCAACAGATCAAACACTCCTTGCAAGTATTTACACACAGCTCTACATCACAGTGGGTGACAGTGGGAGGGTTAATAAAGAACATGAGGTTCAGATGTTAGAAAATTAATCCAGGAGAAACAAACCACCATGTATTCCAATTAACTGCAATGACATTTTCAAACCCTTAGGGGGACAAAAGGCACCCATCAGAACTGGAATGACAAAGGGCATCACTGGCATCGGGAAAACAGTCTCTGTACAAAAGTTGATACTTGACTGGACGGACGGAAAAGCGTATCAGGATGTTGATCTTTGTGCTCCCATTCCGAGAGCTGAATTTGATTAAAAAAATGACCAGTACAGTCTTCAAGAACTTATACATTACTGCCATCCTGAACTTAAAGAGATAACCAACACAAATACATATCTTGGCCGTAAAGTAATGTTCATCTTTGATGGTCTGGATGAAAGCAAACTTCCATTAGATTTTTGGCAAAACAAGAAGTTGAGTGATCTAACAGAGATGTCATCAGTGGATGTGTTGCTGACAAACTAATCAAAGGAAATCTGCTTCCCAAAGCTCTCCTCTGGATAACATCCAGACCAGCAGCTGCCAATCTCATACCCTGTGAGGCTCCTAACCAAAGGACGGAAGTACGAGGGTTCAAAGACAAACAGAAAGAGGAATATTTCAGGAAGTGGTTCAGTGGTTCAGCGATTCAGTGAAAAGTAGCTGGCCAGTAGAATCATGTCACAGATAAAGGGAATGAGGAGTGTCTACATCATATGTCACATACCAGTCTTCTGTTGGATTACTGCATTGGTTTTTGAGGAAATGTTGTGTGAAGATGAGTGATGAGATCACAACTCTGACTGAGATGTACACTCACCTTGTGCTTATTCAGACAAACCTAAAGAATAATAAGTATGATTGGCAAAATGAGCATGATCCACAAAGAATCATGGAAACAAACAAAGGAATCATTCTCAAACTGGGGCAGCTGGCATTTGATGAGCTGGTAAAGGGAATATCATATTATGTGAGGATGACCTGAGACAGTGTGGAATTGATATCAGTGAAGCATCTGTGTACTCTGGGTTTTGCATATAAATCCTTAAAAAGGTGTCTTTGTGTTATCAGATGAAGGTGTACTGCTTTGTTCACCCGAGCTTTCAGGAGTTTCTTGTTGCTCTTTATGTGTTATTCTGCTGTGTGACCAATGTCATAACGTTGGATTGATTAATGTGACGACAGCTGTTCATCAAATGATTAACTGTTTATATGAATGTGATTAAATGAATCAGGTAATTATTAAGTCAGTAACCTGAGGCACCATGGGTGAGTTTCTATTTCCCAAATTAACTCAAAGAATATTAGAATATCGATTTTACAACAGTCGCAAATTAATTAATTTCCTCTACAGTCTCGTTCTGAACGTCGCATAATCCGGGAATCTGCACAAACCCGAGTCACACTAAATAAGTCCGTACCACACCAATTGAGTTGAATCTTTATTTACTAACAAGCTAAAATTATAATATATGATACACATACACACAGTCTGAGCTATTGATTAGAACTTAGTACACTGAAACACATCCCTAGCGGGACAACACAATATGATGCGTGTTACACAAAATGGGGATTTCAAAAGAGAGAGAAAGAGATAGAGTGCATGAGAGAAAAGCACACTTGGTTACATTTGTAAACTATGCTTAGTTTAACCCTAACCTTGCCCAGAACTGCTTATGGGTTAGAATATAATGATGTAATTACGTGTCGAAGGTCGCCCTCCGATGGGGTGTCACTTCGTGGACTTGTTTCGCCTTCTCCTCTGATGACGGCACTTCTTCTTTTACCGGGTGTAACTCTCTGATTGTCCTCACTATGTCAGTGTCCTTTCTCTTAGTGGTCTGTTTCCTCGCCCTTGTTCTGAAAGAGGGGTCTTCTGAGGACGGCTAGTCTGCCAGGTGGTTCCAGCGTGGGAATGAAAGTAGTGTAGACACACGATTCCTTGGAGAGAATAACCGGTGGTCCTGCTTGAATTCACCCTCTTAGACACAAAATGTTTCCTTTGTCTTACTCAGCCTCGTGTTGCGTTTTGGGGTTACAACTAATTGGACCGTGGCTGTGGCTCGTGGTCCCTAGTCATAATGTTAATTCTTAATTAACTTACATGTTTTATACCCTCGGGTCAGAAATGGGCGTTTCCATCTTTAGGGTAAATTCTCTGGGCTTAACTAGTTACGAGGCAAGGTCTGGATTGTACTTAAATCCAATTTAGACAACTAACTTCACATTTCATCTTTACAAAAACATTCTCTTTGATCTGGACATTTTCCACACAATGTACATTATGCACACGTCAGGTACATATGGTGAAAACTCTTCAAGTTAGAATGTTGTTTTCGTTATAACATCGTCATTTAACTTTTAATAACATAACAAAAACGACATTCATTTTCATATTCCATCTATCGTCATTGCTACCATATTGGCTGACAAAACATATTGTCCCAAAGTCCATTTATTGCATGTTACTGTTCTGGGGTAGGTTCTCCATAGGCCCATCATACATTCCATTCATCCATACTGAGAGGAAAAGGGGATTTTGTCTGCTGCCTTAAGATTTCTAATGGGCGTGAGGTGTAATGAAACCCCCCACCTCCATACCTCTGGATCTCTCTCCCTCTGGTGGGTGTGAAAGATAACCTGACCCAAACAGGCCAGTCATGACACCAAGAACATCAAGAGCCTGGAGTCTTTTATGAAGAATGTGTCTACAGAGCTTCCCTTGAATGAGTTGCTAAAGATGATTGTGGATAAAGCCTTGAGAGTGATAATGGACACCTGGACATGTTCCTCTGCTTCTTTCTTGGCATCTGACTGGGATCCAATCAGAGTCTTCTAAAAGGCCTACTTCCACAGACACTGAACTGCTCAGATGCTTTTGAGGAAACTAAGGAATACCTCAGGGAGCCTTCCATAAGGAATGTCTCACCTGATAGGTACATCAATCTCCTCCTCTGCTTGACTTAGATGAAAGACAACTCTGCACATGAGGACATACAGAACTTCCTCGAGTCAGGATATCAAACAGACGTAACATTTTCAGAACAAACTTCTCAGCACTTGCCAATGCACTGCTGATGTCAAGGTGTGTGTTGGATGAGATTGATATGAGGAAATATAACATATCAGAAGAGGCGGTGTGAGAGACTGAGCCCAGCTGTGAGGAAATGTAGGAAGGCAAAACTGCCTGACTTTACACCTTCTGAGGAGTACTGTGAAACACCGGCCTCCATTCACAATCAGCAGACTCACCTCTGAGAGAGCTTGACCTGAGTGTCAGAGTGACACTGCATAATTATGATTTTTATTATGACAGTGGGGTTAATGATGCTGAGGAGCACAGACTGAATGTTATCTTTGATTCACTGAAAGATCCAAACCTTTAACCTTTTGTCAATAGGGGGAGCTGTTAGCATTATTTTTTTTTTTACATTTCCAAATTAAACTGCCTCGTACTCAATTCTTGATCGTACAATATGCATATTATTGTTATTATTGGATAGAAAACAGTCTATAGTTTCTATAGGAGTTGAAATTTTGTCTCTGAGTGGTACAGAACAATTTCTACAGCACTTTTCATGACAGGGTTCAGATTTCAGAAATTTTTACCTCTGATCTGGGGTCTGTTTATAAGGCCACAGTGAATGCTATGAAGAAACCGACACTACCTACGTCTTCCTCTGGGTGTCTGTACGTCATCACGTTTTCAATGAAGTCTATGGGACGTTCACAGCCATTATAAATGACAAAAATGTACAGAGACCCCTCTTTCTCAACGTGCGCCTCAAGCGTGAAGGCCATCGGACCTGCCTCGTTCCAAATCGTTTTCTAACCAGCAGTATTTCTCCGGTCATGTTTTCAGTCGTTATAGTTGTTAAAAACATCATAATGTAGTGAATTTTAACCGTTTTATATCAATTTATATCCGTTTAGTGCGATTTTGAGGAATTTCTTTGTCGTGCACTCTGAAAGTTTGGACACGCTTTAGGGTGTCGGTCGTTGGTGATGGACATTTCGAAGGACAGAGGACATCTATCGACCAAAAGACGTTTATAACATAGAAAGGATACATTGCCCAAGAATATGATGGAAGATCAGCTCAAAGTAAGCAATATTTAATATGATAAACCGTGTTTCTGTCGAAATATTTTAAACGCATACATCGCCATTTTGTTTGGTATAGCTTCACTTGGCCAACCCTGTATTGAAAAGTAAGGATAATTTTAAAAATGTAAATCAGCGGTTGCATTAAGAACTAATTTGTCTTTCGATTCCTGTCAACCCTGTATTTTTTAGTCAAGTATATGATTAGCTTTTAATTAAACTAGATCACTCTGATAGATGACGTCAGACATATTGAGGCTTGATTTCCTAGTATTTTCATTGTGTAACCACGGTTTTGTATGGCTAAATATGCACCTTTTCGAACAAACTGTATATGTATGTTGTAAAATGATGTTACAGGAGTGTCATCGGAAGAATTCTGAGAAGGTTAGTGAAAAAATTAATATCTTTTGGCGGTGATTACGTTATAGCGCTCTTTGCCTGGAATCGATGCTCTGGTAACGTTTTCACATGTGGTATGCTAACTTATCGATTTATTGTGTTTTCGCTGTAAAACGCTTAGAAAATCTGAAATATTGTCTGGAATCACAAGATCTGGGTCTTTCCATTGCTATGCTTTGTCTATTCTTATGAAATGTTTTATGATGAGTAAATTGGTCATACACGTTGCTCTATCTAGTAATTCTAGTGGATTTGTGATGGTCGGTGCAATTGTAAACTGTGATTTCTACCTGAAATATGCACTTTTTTCTAACAAAAACTATCCTATACCATGAATATGTTATCAGACTGTCATCTGATGGTTTTTTTTATAGGTTATTGGCTATCAATATCTTAGTTGAGCCGAATTGGTGATAGCACCTGAAGGAGTAAGAAACTGATGGAGTTAGAATAGTGGTGTATTTTGCTAACGTGTTTAGCTAATAGATTTACATATTTTGTCTTCCCTGTAAAACATTTTAAAAATCTGAAATGGTGGCTTTATTCACAAGATCTGTATCTTTCATCTGGTGTCTTGGACTTGTGATTTAATGATATTTAGATGCTACTATCTACTTCTGAAGCTATGCTATCTATGCTAATCAGTGTGTGGGGGGTGGGGGGTGCTCCCGGATCCGGGTTTCTGAGGCTGTAAAAGTTAACTGGAGACACTGAGGCTGTCTGGCTTCACTCTCACTCTCACACTCACATGCAAGCTATGTGAATCACTGGCTTCCATTCTCCAATCTGCAGACTCACCACTGAGAGAGCTTGACCTGAGGAACTTTAAACTGTTTGATGATGATGATCATGAGGATTATGATTATTATTATGATCATGATGATGATGATGATGGCAGAATGACAATCCTCCTTACTTCACTGAAAGGTCCACACTCTAAATTGGAGACACTAAGGCTACACAGATGTTCCCTGACCAAGAAATGTTGTGAAGTGTTGGCATCAGCTCTCAAGGCAAGCCTCTCTTCCCTGAGAAAACTGGACCTGCGTCACGATGACCTGCACGATACAGGAGTGAAATGGCTCTCTGCTGGTCTGCAGAATCCAACTGTAAACTAGAGATACTAAGGCTATCATTCTGTGGCGTGACAGAGGAGGACTGGCATCAGTTATCTGGCATCAGCTCTGAGGTCCAACCCCTCCCATCTAAGAGAGCTGGACCTGAGCTTCAATCACCCAGGAGAATCAGGCTTGAAGGTTCTTTCAGCTAGACTGGAAGATCCACACTGTAGACTGGAGAAAATCGATGTGGACCATAATGAAGAGTTCTGGGTGAAACCATGACTACTTAGGAAGTATGCTTGCAAGCTCACACTGGACCCAGACACAGCACACAGACGTCTCTCTCCCTCTGAGAGGAACGAACAGGTGAGGGTGATGGAAAATAATCAACAATATCCTGATCATCCAGAGAGGTTTAAACACTGGCCACAGGTGCTGTGTAAAGACGGTCTGAGTGGACGATGTTACTGGGAGATACAGTGGAATGGGATTGAGACTAAGATTGGGGTGTACAGTGGAATAGGATTGAGACTAAGCTTGGGGTGTACAGTGGAATAGGATTGAGACTAAGATCGGGGTGACATAAAGATATCAGCAGAAAAAGACATAGCTGTCTCTGTTAACTTGGATCCAATGACAAATCCTGGTGTCTTAACTGCTCTGGAGAATATACCACTTGGCATGGTTACTCCATCTGCCACAACAATGAAGAGGATGATATACCTCTCCCACCCCCCACCAACTCCCTTAAACCCCAGGGAGACTCCCAACCTGCCAAAAGAGTAGGTTTATCTGAACTCGC
Organism: Salvelinus alpinus; assembly: GCF_045679555.1. Lineage (NCBI taxonomy): Eukaryota > Metazoa > Chordata > Actinopteri > Salmoniformes > Salmonidae > Salvelinus > Salvelinus alpinus. The sequence continues at coordinate 32,123,796 of NC_092090.1, forward strand.
CGGCCGGCATTTTGTCCTTCTACAGAGTCTCCTCTGACACAGTGACACACCTGTTTACATTCCAGACCACATTCAATGAGCCCCTCTACCCAGGGTTTATGCTTGACCTGGTGCCCTACTCATATAAATATGAGATTGGGCATTGTCAGGATTTGACACCTAGCACTGTCCTTCTCTGTTGTACAATTTATTAAAATGAGAAAGAAAAGGGACTTTAATCATACACTGGCTTTACTAATGTGTCTGAGATACCAAGGTTTTATTATGGTACTTTTGTTATGTTGTACTTTGTTTATATTCTTATTTGTTATGTTGCTTGATTTGTAAACTGTCTTAATAGCAATTAAATACATTATAATCTAAAACAATGCTATTTCTCATCCCTTCAAAATGGTCAGGTTAAAACTTTTTGTTTTAAAAAACAATTTGGATCACATTCTATTTGGTTCACAGGTATACAAGGCATCACATCTGAGTCTAGATTTTGGACATTGTACCAGGGCTAGGTGAAATAATATGTCAGTTCAAGAGTATCCATGATGCTTCATCAAAAGACTGGAGACTTTGCTTATTATGAATCACCTTGGAAACACACATTGATACATAATCCATAACGGGCACATCATGTTCAGAATGATATTCAAGCATTCAGGAGCACCACTACGGTCGCCTGTTAGCATGTATTTTGCATTTATTTACCAATTAAAAAAATTCATTCAGTATGGATTTGGAGGTGCTATGTAAAGCTACAGCGCTCCTGTAAACAGATTATGGTCCTGGGGGACAGTGTGATATTGAATGACTAAATACTATGATTTATGATAATGATAAGAGCCGCAGTGTTCCTACCCTCAGACCCTTAACCCTACCTACGGATTAGAAGAGCAACACTTTGTCAGTACTTTTATATCCCATGGAATCATGGGCTGGGCTTTCAAAACACTTCCCAGTTATGGGTATATCTACTGTACGTGTTATCTCAACTCTGTGTAGTTTCCTCAACATTTACAGGGATATTCGGTTGAAACTAATAATGAGATGTATCTTTGAGTCATAAGGAAGAATGCAGTTGCTATGTTATATTGTCTGTAAATATGTTTGTGGTTTGATGGTTGACAGTCTCATCAAGCCCTTTTGGTATTTGAAGTTCATAAAGTTGAACTTACAGTACACATGGGACAAAAACATGCACACACACACACACACACACACACACACACATACACACACACACACACACCCACAACCCCCCCCCCCCCCACACACACACACACACACACACACACACACACACACACACACACACACACACACACACACACACACACACACACACACACACACACACACACACACACACACACACACACACACATGTTCACAGGCTGACACACAAATTATATTTTAAAGGGAACATCAAGCCTAAACCCGAATACCCTGCCCCTCAATGGATTGAGTCTCTGATCTCCTGGCTTTAGCATGCATACCGCTAGCAGACGCTACATGGCCTATGTTAAACAAGTCTCGGTGCATGTGAGCGCTCTGCGAGTGGGAGAGAGGTGTTGGTTAAGACCCCGCTCATTTGAATTGACAGGTTGAACGCCCCTCAGAGCGAGGGGAGATTTGGGCCATCACTGGATGTGACAGAAGAGATTAGGGGAGTAATCCCGCCTGGGCACTGGGGAATCATCCAGTGTTCAACCTGCTCTTATCAACTGATACTACCTAGCTTCACAGTCGGCGTAATGAATGAATCTCTTCATTTACAACCCGTTCGCTTTGAGTTTCTGTATTCAGCGCTCAGAAGGAAACTAAATGTATTTCTGTTTCATTCTAAGGCCCTGCTTTTATCCGTTTAGCTGTGGGTTTGTGAGCCTTTAGAATGAGTGGTAAATGTAATGTAGTTTAGTTTTACCATCAGCCTTACATCAGCTCAGCTAATTATTGGGGTTTTTCTGTGAATCCTCTTCTTCCTCTCACGGAGGCCAGAGAATAACTCTAGCTCTCTGACTTAATGCATGTTGGTGAAATCATATACAGGCCTACCGTTTCCCATTGGAGCCTCTATTGTAGCTTGGCCATGAAAGCTACTCATAACACTATTGAATATCGATGTTAACCTAGCACATGACAAACACAATATAGCATCCTTTGTATAACAGCAGAAACCTCCTGGTGTAGTAATGTAGGTGCTGAACTGCTAGACTTAAGATCTCAGATTAAAGTCCCACTCAGACTGTCCCTCAGATTAGCTAGAATACTGTACCTGCAGCTCATAGTGAAACTGAAGGTTTACTGCCATAACTCTTACGTGTTCTTTATCCCACTGAAATACAACCAAGCCACTTTATTCCAGATCCCTGCCTCTTTCCCAACCAGAGATGCCTCTCTCTTATTGCCCCTTCAGAATACCATGCTGTAATCACATGACGCGCACGGCTGGCCCTAACAGCATTATTTTACAGGGTGATAAAATCTAATGACATCTCAAAGGTTCCCAATGCAGAGCAAAGCACAACTCCAGGGAACACCCGGGGCTTACAGTCATCCTCTTACATATAACTGGGAGAGTGTGCTCCCTGTCACGCCTGATGTACCTGTGTCTGTACCTGTATGTATGGAGATAGATAAGGGATAGATACATCTGAGCTGATGAGGGTAGTTAGGGAAATTAACCTTTCATTTTAGCAATCTGCAATTACAGTGAGGATACCGTTGTGTGGATGACATATGATCTCTATGTGTCAGGTTATGTCAGGTTTATGATATAGGTTCTCCCTTTGATAACCTGACTGATATGAGAGGTGGTCTGACTGATAGAAGTGTAGTCTGATTATCTATAGCATATTTTTACCTATATACAGTTTGTTATGTTGCTATGTACAAATTACTTTAGCATTGGACTTTTCCTGTGTGATAACCTGTTTTTGTCAGTATGAACTGTGTCACAATGATTTGATGGATCCAGTCCATTAAGAGTTAATGTGTTACTTGTTTAGTGTCATGTCATGTGGTCGGTGGTGACATTGCCCTGGTACTCTCACAGAAGTCAATAGCTGTATTAATGTATAAAGGAGCTAATAAATGATACAAGTCAAGATCACCATACTCAAAGGGGACAAGATCAAAGGTCAAGATCATACTCAAAAGGGTACACCAGGAGTGGTGGAAACCTCTGAGGAAGTGCCCGAAGTGAAGCCCCTGCTCGATGAATCTGTGTGTGGGGCAAAACAGACTGCATGCCCCTCCTGTCTATCTGTCATCAGGGAAATGTGGACAATGCCACACAAAGTCAACATTTTGAAACTGAAGTAAGTCATCAGAGGGGCCACACTCAGATATATTCCCTCCACACACATACTAGACACAAAGACACATGTACACACATACATACACGCACCGACACACACATCACACGCACATACACACATCACACGCACCTACACAGAAACACACACAGCGGGCAAGGTCATGCTCCTGATAGGAGAGCTTGGGATCTGTGGCACATTGTTGACAAGAGCAATATCCATCAGGCAGAGCTGAGGCCGCCCTGCTGTCAGTGTGTGATTGTATTAAAGCAGGCCGGGCGTATCTGCCGGCTCCAGGAGGACCCCAAGAAGACCCCAGGTGCTTCCTGCTTCCTGGCCCTGGAGGCCCCTCAGTACCCCGACCTACCTACGCCCTGCCCTGACAAACTCTCAGCTGGGCATGGGGTGGAAGGGAGCTGGAGTAACCTGAAGGACAAATAATTGGACTCTCATTGAATCCATAACTATCGCTTCATTACAGAAGAAAATATATTAGTGCAAATCCTATTCACACACATCGGTTAAAATATAGACGCAGAATGTGCACGCCCATGCACGCACGCACACACACACACACACACACACACACTGCTGAAAGCCCAATATTCAAACAATTGTTTAGCTATTTCCCCTACTTTCCTAAGAGTAGAACATCCATATTACACCAAATGTTACAATCATATTAGATTAATAATATTCCAATTAGTCTGTAAGCAATATTGATCGTCTAAACAGAAATGAATGTTTTCCAGCTAAACTTAATGCAGATCTGAGAGGGTATTGGTTGCTGTGAGATGCTGTAGAATGAATGGTTGGAGAGCTAGCAGGCTTTTGCATTGTAATAACCATATTCAGTAAAATCAATAGCCCCGGAGAGGAGGCAATAATGCAGGCTAACTGCAGGAAATGAAATCCCACTGAGGGAGAGGGGCCAGGTGGGGGAAGTAAAGGGATTTGTACCGAAGTGATGTCATTTCATTACGGAGAGACCGAGTGAGAGTTGGCCCTGTAACATTACATTTTAAACCAGGTTCTACAGCACAGCATTAGTATTATGCTTCTTACTACCATTGCACATTAGGACACGTTAAATACAATGATCCATTTATATATAATTACCATATTTATTCTGCCCCTCGCAAAAGAGTCCCCTTTTTAAGCTTAGCAGATAGATAAACCCGGTACAGCTACTGTAGTGTTGAAGGATAATTTATTGCCGCCGCTTCGTAGATACAGTAATAGTGACTGAAATGACTAAAACTGAAATATAGAAGGAAAAGAACAACGAGTAGGACTTATTGTATGCTAGCTGAATACTAGGCTTAATTCTCACCTGTTCATAAACACAGAAATAAGCGGCATTATGCATTAAATCGGATGCAAATAATTCCCCAAAACATGACAAGATCAAATGCACTGAACAGATATCCATGTGGCTATCAAGAAGATTCAGAAATCTCATTAAAACGATCATCCGTACAAAATATCATCATGAAGTCATTTAAGAACAAATTCTGTGTTATGTTATGATTAATTTTACTTACAGACAACGCTTCTACAAAATGATAGCAAGAAGGATGGAGTTTGACAACATCTGAAGCTCCACCGGTAAACCATTCCTCTTCTACAGGGTTTAGCATATTAAACGAACAACACACATCAACGCAGGAGAGTGGCCCCATGTGGTCAACAATGGAATTACATGATCACCTAAAGGAACTCAAACCCAACTACAGGGGCTAGAACAATATTGTTTATTTTACTCACAGCATTGAGGAAGCATGTTAACTGTTATTAAAATGTAAGTACTTTAAATTGAATCCACTTTAGACAAATGTACATGTTGAACATGTTTGTAAAATACATAAGCTTGAGACCTATTTTGTGATGCAGCTGGTTTGGGGAGAACATTGAGACACACACTGCTGTTTCTGACCAAAGACCACGTAGAGGCTTGAATGTAAGAGGCTCTCTGAATATAAAGGAACAATCAGGGACCAGGAGTAACGTGGGGCTGCCCCTGCCCTGAACAAGTAGCCCTCTCACTCTGCATCGCAAAGTCAACCTGACATGTTTCCCCCTTCTCACCCCCACACTTCTCCTTTCTCCCCCGCACCTCCACTACTCCAGATCTTAATTAAAGCTCTCTCCCCCCACTCCCCCTCTCCCCGGCCCCCATGCAGCAGGATTATGGGATTACAATGGCGAGGTCCGCTCCTGTGAAAGCCCACTGCGGCGACCAGCGTGGGCCGGCAGCCCCGTGGCACTCCGGAATTCTTCAGCGGGACTAAGGGAGCCCGGCCTTTGTGAGCCGAACAGCGGGATGCTCCCGGCAGTCGCCCATGTTTCCATCCTTTGGAGAGAGAGTGCTTGCATAAAATGAGTAGCCACGTATTCATTGGATCGGAATTCCATTAAGTAGGAATGCCCAAATTACCCCGAAGAGGTGTGAGGGGTGTGGAGTTGTTGTTCACCCCCTTTAGTGTGGCAGAATTAATAAGACTATTATCCAACAATTACCGCTATGCGCAGAACCCAGGATTAATTTCAGTGGAAATCCGATGCCACTAATTAAAACTGTTGCCATCGCTCCGGCCTGAGAGTGATTGTCTCAGAAGATACATTCCTCACCAAATTACAAAGGCAATTTTATTGGTTGGAAAACTGAGAGCAATTCTTTTAACGAGCATAAAGCATTTTCTATTGAGCAATAGTCTCGGCTGATCTAATATTAGCGTCCGTAGCATAAGCAGCAAAATAAAGAGTGCAGCCAGCAGCAGCAGGAGCAGACAGTCAGGGGAGAGAGTGAGCCACCTTCCAGAGGGCTGTAAACTAGGGGAAGAGACGGCCCCCTGCTGCTTCTCTCTGTGTGGACACAGACTGTCTGGCAATGGCCCATACAGCAGCCATTTTTACAGGGCACAGATTCATGCACACACAAACACATGTGTATGCACACCCACACATATACACTAAGAGGTATGCATACCCACACACATACACTATGAGGTATGCACACCCACACATATACACTAAGAGGTATGCACACCCACAAATATACACTAAGAGGTATGTACACCCACACATATACACTAAGAGGTATGCACACCCACACATATACACTAAGAGGTATGTACACCCACACATATACACTAAGAGGTATGTACACCCACACATATACACTAAGAGGTATGTATACCCACACATATACACTAAGAGGTATGTACACCCACACATATACACTAAGAGGTATATACACCCACACATATACACTAAGAGGTATGTACACCCACACATATACACTAAGAGGTATGTACACCCACACATATACACTAAGAGGTATGTACACCCACACATATACACTAAGAGGTATGTACACCCACACATATACACTAAGAGGTATGTACACCCACACATATACACTAAGAGGTATATACACCCACACATATACACTAAGAGGTATGTACACCCACACATATACACTAAGAGGTATGTACACCCACACATATACACTAAGAGGTATATACACCCACACATATACACTAAGAGGTATGTACACCCACACATATACACTAAGAGGTATGTACACCCACACATATACACTAAGAGGTATATACACCCACACATATACACTAAGAGGTATGTACACCCACACATATACACTAAGAGGTATGTACACCCACACATATACACTAAGAGGTATGTACACCCACACATATACACTAAGAGATATTTACACCCACACATATACATTAAGAGGTATGCACACCCACACATATACACTAAGAGGTATACACACCCACACATATACACTAAGAGGTATGCACACACACACATATACACTAAGAGGTATGCACACACACACACACATATACACTAAGAGGTATGCACACCCACACATATACACTAAGAGGTATGCACAACCGCAAATATACACTAAGAGGTATGTACACCCGCACATATACACTAAGAGGTATGCACACCCGCACACACACACACATATAGCCTTAGATTTGGCCTGGTATTGATAGGCCTATGGTTGACTGTCTCTGAACAATGTATGTTTCCATGTTTTGTGGTTAACCATATCTTATTCTTCAATGCTTCAGTAATGGTAGCTAGGAATTACACATACTGGGTAACTGGTTTCTACTGACAAGAACAAAAGCACTAATAACTGTAATTTAATGACTGGTTCTGTCACGTTCTGACCTTTATTTCCTTTGTTTTGTCTTTATTTAGTATGGTCAGGGCATGAGTTGGGGTGGGCAGTCTATGTGTGTTTTTCTATGTTGGGGTTTTGTGTTCGGCCTGGTATGATTCTCAATCAGAGGCAGCTGTCAATCGTTGTCCCTGATTGAGAATCATACTTAGGTAGCCTGGGTTTCACTTTTGGTTGGTGGGTGTTTGTCTTCCGTGTCAGTGTTTGTCGCCACACGGTACTGTTTCGTTTGTTCACATCGTTTATTGTTTTGTTTAGTGTTCTGAGTTTATTAAAAACATCATCATGAACACTTACCACGCTGCGCTTTGGTCTTCCTCTCTTCCACATTACGACGATCGTTACAGGTTCTTGTTTTTAACTTGTTTGCCCTGCACTAGTTAATGACTATTTGGTTGGTTTATTAATATTAGGTTGGGAAGAGAAAGACAAAATCAGTTGTGTTGTAAAGCGCTGCTGTTAATTGCAGTTTAGCCTGTGGAATGTTTAGGCAAACACAGAACTTTACTGATATTTTTACCTTAGAGATGATATGTAAAACACAGGTATAGCAACCATTTCAGTGCGTGTGTGTGTGTGTGTGTGTGTGTGTGTGTGTGTGTGTGTGTGTGTGTGTGTGTGTGTGTGTGTGTGTGTGTGTGTGTGTGTGTGTGTGTGTGTGTGTGTGTGTGTGTGTGTGTGTGTGTGTGTGTGTGTGTGTGTGTGTGTGTGTGTGTGTGTGTGTGTGTGTGTGTGTGCCCCCTCTGTTTCTATAATTACCGTGGCATTAACAACCACTATCTATAATTCCCTGTCGCAGTTAAATGTGTTCTGACACTGGGGATCTCCCCAAACTTATCATTACTGATGTGCAAATTATACACATACCTCTGACATGCTCCCCAATTAGTCACGTTGTACTGTTAATTAACGGGCATTAATCTGGTGTGTATGTCTCCGGGAGCACGGGCTGAAACTGGCAGCACCACAGGATCAAATGAAATGAGAGAGAGGCAGGGGGGCCAAATCATGGCACGCTGGTATGTGCTCATTTGGCCTGGCACGGGCCATGCCTCACTGCACACAGAGCAAAGAGCCTGGATGAACATACACAGTAGACGGTTGTATTGTGAATGATGATAGGGGTAATGTGTTATGATACCTATGGGTTGTGTTGGCATATAGTATGCTGCTTCATAATGCAGACACTACAGTGAGGGAATGAATCATTTGCATATAAATTAGCATGTATCCTCAACCAATTGACCGGGAAAATGGAATTTCGAAAAATTCTAATCCCTGCTATTGTATGTTGAAAAATACCATAGCATCTATATGTTCAGCTCACCATTCATGACCATAAACATATTCCACATTTCACTAACTCTGTCCTTGTCTGACCTGTGGTCTCTGTCCACCACACAGATAAACTGTATCTTACCGCACAAAGCCCAAACTGTACAGCACACAGTATGCTATCGCTCCACAGAAAACTATTGGGCCAATTGAAGCAGATCCCCCCTCCACACGTATTCATCAGCCCTCCACCCCATCCAGCAGTGTCCCTTCATCCCCCAATATATTTCTAATTAATACAGACCCGCTCATCCAACAGGCACTGTGGTCGGAGTTACACTGCCAATTTTAGGACAGCCTCGGCCTCAAGTCTGACTGAGGATGCAGCATCACATGGCCTTACACAGCCCACTGTTTTTCTGTCACTGTTCTCTCTGGATGGTGCTGTGGAAGGTGCTGTGGATGGTGCTGTGGATAGTGCTGTGGATGAAAAGCGATCCATGTAACCCTAGCTGATGCGACAGCATGTATTATAGATGAGTGACACTCTTCGTATTGGAGCTACTCGTTATGGCATAAGTGCTATAATGCATGATAGTTATAGCTGTGGGATGGATTTTCTACATAGTAAGCAGAGTCTATTCATCTAATTCTACATTCAATGTTTCCTAATACACAAACACATACACTCACTGAATCTCAATACACAAAAGTTGCATATCCATTAAGCCTCAATGCATACACCGCTTTTTGATTTGTTGTGTTGCCCTGGGGTGGTGGAGAGAACGGAAATCCATGTATCGTAATATGTATGGAAAATAAATATGTAACGAGCTGTTTATCTGACTCTGTCCTCAGTCTCCTGCACATCTGTACCCTAAACTACAATGGCTGAAAACAAGGGAAAATTTACTGCCGTCCTGACAGGGTTTCAGGCTGGGCACGGAGCCCAGTCCCCCAGTCCCGCACAGCCCTGGAGCCCTAACACATGGGGGACATTATTTGTAAAGTAGCTGTGGTGGCACCAGGGAATGGTTTGAGAGGCGAACACGTGTACTGGAAAACATGCTGCCCAACTGTGTTTACCCGTTTTTATCACATCCACCCATCTGCAATAAGTGGCGAGGAAAGAGCGTGTCATGTCGAGGTTGGAGATACAGAGAGATTACCGAGCCACTCAAACCTCAAACTCTCTGTCCCGCTCCCGCCTATGTCTCGCTCCTCAGAGATGGATTATCTTTGGAGCATCGTACGGTACTTGAATTAAATATTCACACACACGTCTTTATCTTTCCTGGCCCACCACAGATATACATAGTAACTACAGTGGTAGATAAAGTACACTCACACAAATCACCGTGCCAGGCGGGAGGAGATTAGAGGAATGAGTAGTAGTGGTAGAGGCTGTAAGGGGGAGTGGCGGTAACTTTGAGGAATGTTGTGCTCATCATAAAGAGAGAATGGGTTGGTCCTTTGTAGCTCAGTTGGTAGAGCATGACACTTGTAACACCAGGTAAGTGGCTTCGATTGCCGGAACCACCAATACATAAAATGTATGCACGCATGACTGTAAGTCGCTTTGGATAAAAGTGTATGCTAAATGGCATATACAGTATTAGGAAGACATCAGGACAGAGAATATACAGACAAAGAGAAAAACAATTGTGGAAAAGATAGAGAAAATAAATGAGAGACAGTGAGAGGCAAAGAGAAGGGGAAGAACAGGAAACATTAGAGGTGTAGAGGCAAAGAGATACAGACAGGCAGACAACCAAGAGACAGATCGAGACAGAGAGAAGATGAGTGAGATGGGGTAATTTGCCTGGCTTATAGCCCCACAGTAAACCCATTGGTTGGCCGTGGGTCTAGGCTGTAGACGGACCTTCAAGTGCTGGGTTAATTAAGCTGTGGTTCCGCCCCAACCAGACCCAGCAACGTGCTAAACCCAGACGTTACTTATGGCTACCCACGAGGGCTTAGGCCTAAAGACTTAGGAGGTACACCGTGCAGAGAGAGATTTGGAGCGCGCGAGAGAGAGAGAGAGAGAGAGAGAGAGAGAGAGAGAGAGAGAGAGAGAGAGAGAGAGAGAGAGAGAGAGAGAGAGAGAGAGAGAGAGAGAGAGAGAGAGAGAGAGAGAGAGAGAGAGAGAGAGAGAGAGAGAGAGAGAGAGAGAGAGAGAGAGAGAGAGAGAGAGAGAGAGAGAGAGAGAGAGAGAGAGAGAGAGAGAGAGAGAGAGAGAGAGAGAAAAAAAATAGAGATTTAGAGGAATACTAAAAGCCTTGAGTAGCGATGAGTAGCAGCGGTCAGGGAGAAGCTGCTTTCAGCATGATGATCATTCCATGACGGAATCTGCGCCATTCCCGACTTTTCCAAATAAAGGATTTGGTTTCGTCCCAGAGAGGGAAAGGATGAGCAGTCCTAGGAAGAGGGAAAGGATGAGCAGTCCTAGGAAGAGGGAAAGGATGAGCAGTCCTAGGAAGAGGGAAAGGATGAGCAGTCCTAGGAAGAGGGAAAGGATGAGCAGTCCTAGGAAGAGGGAAAGGATGAGCAGTCCTAGGAAGAGGGAAAGAGGAATTACAATGGGGCCATAATATTAATACAACCACAATAAGATAATGTCTTATTAAGAGCAAGTGAGTAAGATTATTAAAAAAAGACAAAGAACATCTGTACTGACCGTCCTTAAATGCTCTTGTGGTGTAGAAAATAAAACCACTCAAAGTCATTGCATAAAATGCTGAATATCTTGGCACTAATTACAATGTTTTTCCTAACAGCCATAGCACTTCTAAATGACTTTGACAGTCACCTCTCCTTGTCAAAACAAGCTCTGATTATTTCATTGCACAATGCTTCAAACCACATCATACACATGCACTTAAAAGGCATTTGATATGGGCCTTCTAGGCTGGTTTGTTAGACTGTGCCACTCATATCAGAATGGGCAATGTGTGGTTAATAAGATACTGCCTGTGAGTCATGCTCTGTAGCCAGCCATACATTATGGTTCGAGCCGAGGCATGCAACAGCTTTATTGATAACAGGTCTTACAGGGTGCTACCGATGGCTCCATAGTAAACATAAAACATCTTGCTGCTTTTAATAAGATGGGACATAAGAGAAATGTCAAAGATATGTTGAATGAGCTGTCAGGTTGAGAATGCATTTGTTTTGAGAGGACTCAACGTTTACACTACTGTACCTCATTGTAAATGATGTATGTTGGTAGGTTAGGCACATGGTACAAAGCTCTGGGTGCATTAATGTTGATAAGAATTACATATCAATTCACCCCCGACCCCACTCTGCCATGCAAACCAAGCACATTCATTAACCCAGGTCCCTCATACTCTAAATATTTGCCGTCACTAACTCAATTTACGGTTTAATTTGCTGTATGGAGTCATTTATCGACCAGGAAAGCCTTATTAGTGATCGAGCTCACAGACCATGGCCCATCCTACAATGTTTTAATTTATATTCTATGAGCAGCTGGGTCTGACGAGAGACTGATGGTCTCATCACCTGGGCTATGGGAGGCTAAATGACCCCCCTCCCCCAAAAACACACCCCAACACTCACCCTGGATGGATGTTAAATTCTTCCACAACTCACCATTTGACTGCTTGACATTATAGTTGTCTCCATTGGCTGGCGATGACACGGGTGCACCAATGATGTGTTAGTTAGTGGATTTCTTAATTCCTCCAAACATGGTTGTTATGAACAGAAAAGATGAACCCTGTACCCCATCCTCCTGCCTCTCTTCCACCTCTGGAGGCAGAGCATACAGTACATGACACAGAATACATAAACACATGCATTTTCAAACAGCATTGGATTCCAGTGGACTTACTGTACATGACCTTGATATACAAATAAGGTGGGTGGACTGTCTTATTAAAAAAGATTATCTTAAAAAATATAATATTGACAGCAAAACAGGCAATCAAATGACATGGCTGACAGTGGTAGAGTGGTGATCTCTTGGAATTGTGTTTTTAACTTCTGGATATCCCTTGGCCCCTGCCCAAGGGATATCCAAAGGTTAAAAACACAATTCCAACCTTTCAACAATTTAGTGTATATCTCTAACCTCTATGCAATTTCTTTTAAATCAGCATATGAAAACCGTACATAAACAACACCCCTCCGTCGGGGTAATTCAGTATCCAAGAGATCATCACTCTACCACTGTCAGCCATGTCATTTGATTGCCCAAATCGGTCGCAGCCGTCAGAGACTTATCTCCTCTTCCTGTTTAGATTTCCAAACATTTCATTTATCCCCAATCATTTCTACGGCTCCTCTCTCCCGCTTTTATCGGCCATCATCAGTCTTGTTTAAAGCAGACATGCAGAAGAGATGGGCTTGCTGGGGGGAAACTGCCCTAGTTTGATAATGAGGTGGTGGAAGTACTGTAGTAGTGGTGGTGTTGGAGGATTGAAGAGGATGAGAAGGGCTAAATAATTAAACTGTACAGGTGATTCATTCGAAGGAAAGGCAACGCGCGAGTTTGTGACAACGCAGCAGCCGGGATGAAGCTTAATTGCACGCGCTGGCTGAAGCTGAAATGGATTGTTCCTAATGGGGAGTCTGTCTTAGCCAAGGCCTTGCTGTGAACATGGGCTTTACCTAGTATACGGGTGGTGTGTGTGCACCTGTGTATGTGTGTGTCTGTGCATACAAATCTAATCAAATTGTATTGGTCACATACACATGGTTAGCAGATGTTATGGTGAGTGTAGTGAAATGCATGTGCTTCTAGTTCTGACAGTAGAGCAATATCTATCAAGAAATATCTAACAATTCCACAACAAATATCTAATGGAATAAGGAATGGAATGGATTAAGAATATACGGTGGCAACAAAAAATATGTGAACCCTTTGGAATTACTGGGATTTCTGCATAAATTGGTTATAAATTGTGATTTGATCTTCATCTAAGTCACAACAATAGACAAACACAGTATGCTTAAACTAATAACACTCAAATTATTGTATTTGTCTTATCTATATTGAATACATAATTTAAACATTCACAGTGTAGGTTGGAAAACGTATGTGAACCACTAGGCTAATGACTTCTCCAAAAGCTAATTGGAGTCAGGGGTCAGCTAGCCTGGAGTCCAATCAATGAGATGAGTTTGGAGACGTTGGTTAGAGCTGCCCTATAAAAACACTCAAAAAATTTGAGTTTGCTATTCACAAGAAGCATTGCCTGATGTGAACCATACCTTGAACAAAAGAGATCTCAGAAGACCTAAGATTAAGAATTGTAGACTTGTATAAAGCTGGAAAGGATTACAAAAGTATCTCTAAAAGCCTTGATGTTCATCAGTCCACGGTAAGACAAATTGTCTATGAATGGAGAAAGTTCAGAACTGTTGCTACTCTCCCTAGGAGTGGCTGTCCTGCAAAGATGACTGCAATATTGCTGAACAGACTTGCCTAGTTAAAAAAAGGTTAAATAAAATAAATAAAAATAAAAGAGCACAGTGGCTCAATGAGGTTAAGAAGAATCTTGGAGTGTCAGCTAAAGACTTACAGAAATCTCTGGAACATGCTAACATCTTTGTTGACAAGTCTACGATACGTAAAACACTAAACAAGAATGATGTTCATTGCTGCACATCTGAAGTACGCAAAAGAGCACCCGGATGTTGAACAGCGCTACTGGTAAAATATTCTGTGGACAGATGAAACTAAAGTTGAGTTGTTTGGAAGGAACACAACACTGTGTGGAGAAAAAGCACTGCACACCAACATCAAAGCCTCATCCCAACTGTAAAGTCTGGTGGAGGGAGCATCATGTTTTGGGGCTGCTTTGCTGCCTCAGGGCCTGGACAGCTTAGTATCACCAACATAAAAATTAATTCTCAAGTTCAAGGCATTTTACAGGAAAATGTAAGACTATCTGTCCGCCTATTGAAGCTCAACAGATGTTGAGTGATGTAACAGGACAACGACCCAAAACACAGAAGAAAATCAACAACAGAATGGCTTCAACAGAAGAAAATACGAAAAAATATAGTCCTGACCTCAACCCGATTGAGATGCTGTGGCATGACCTCAATAGAGGGGTTCACACCAGACATCCCAAAAATATTGCTGAACTGAAACAGTTTTGTAAAGAGAAATGGTCCAAAATTCCTCCTGAACGTTGTGTAGGTCTGATCCGCAACTACAGAAAAAGTTTGATTAAGTTATTTCTGCCAAAGGAGGGTCAACCAGTTATTAAATCCAAGGGTTCACATACTTTTTCCACCAAGCAATGTGAATGTTAACACGGTGTGTTCAATAAAGGCATGAAAATGTATACTTGTTTGTGTGTTATTAGTTTAAGCACATTGTGTTTGTCTGTTTAGTGACTTAGATGAAGATCAGATCAAATTTTATGACAAATGTATGCAGAAATTCAGGTAATTCCAAAGGGTTCACATATTTTTTCTTGCCACTGTATACATATAAATATATGGATGAGCAATGACAGAGCGGCATAGGCTAAGATGGAATAGATAGTATAGATTACAGTATATACATGAGATGAGTAATGCAAGATATGTAAACATTATTAAAGTGACATTTTAAAAGTGACTAGTGTTCCTGTCACGGATTGATCTGTTTCACCTGTCTTTGTGATTGTCTCCACACACCTCCAGATGTCACCTGTTTTCCTCATTAGTCCCTGGGTTCTTATGCTTGTGTTCCGAGCGTGTCTGTTGCCAGTTAGTCTTGTTTGTCAAGTCAACCAGCGTGTTTTTTCCCTTTCTCCTGCTTTTTCCTTCTCTCTGTTTTTGCTAGTCCTCCCGGTTGTGACCCTTGCCTGTCTGGACTCTGAACCCGCCTGCCTGACCATACTGCCTGCCTTGACCTCAAGCCTGCCTGCCACTCTGTACCTCCTGGACTCTGAACCCGCCTGCCTGACCATACTGCCTGCCTTGACCTCAAGCCTGCCTGCCACTCTGTACCTCCTGGACTCTGACCTGGCTTTGATCTTATGCCTGTCCACAACCATTCTCTTGCCTACCCTTTGGATTATAATAAATATCAGACTCGAACCACCTGCCTTCCGTGTCTGCATCTGGGACTCGCCTTGTGCCCTCATAGTTCCATTTATTGAAGTGGCCAATTATTTCTAGTCTGTATGTAGGCAGCTGCCTCTCTGTGTTAGTGATGGCTGTTTAACACTCTGATGGCCTTGAGATAGAAGCTGTTTTTCAGTCTCTCGGGTCCCAGCTTTGAAGCACCTGTACTGCAGACCACACCACCCTCTGAAGAGCCCTGCGGTTGTGGGAGTCGAGATTGCCGTACTAAGCAGTGATACAGCCCGACAGGATGCTCTCAATTGTGCATCTGTAAAAGTGTGTGAGATTTGTAGGTGCCAAACCCAATTTCTTAAGCCTCCTGAGGTTGAAGAGGCGCTGTTGCGCCTTCTTCACAACACTGTCTGTGTTGGTAGACAATTTCAGTTTATCACTGACACTCCGAGAGCCCTCACCTCCTCCCTGTAGGCTGTCTCGTCATTGTTGGTAATCAAGCCTACTACTGTTGTGTCATCTGCAAACTTGATGATTGAGTTGGAGGAGTGCGTGGCCACACAGTCATTTGTGAACATGGAGTACAGGAGGGGGCTGAGCACTCACCCTTGTGGGGCCCCAGTGTTGAGGATCAGCGAAGTGGAGATTTTGTTGCCTTCCTTCACCACCTAGGGGCGGCCAATCAGGAAGTCCAGGACACAATTGCACAAGGCGGGGTTGAGACCCAAGGCCTCAAGCTTAATGATAGTGTTGAATGCTGAGCTATAGTCAATGAACAGCATTCTTACATAGGTATTCCTCTTGTCCAGATGGGATAGGGCAGTGTGCAGTGTGATGGCGATTGCATCGTCTGTGGACCTATTGGGGCGGTAAGCAAATTGAAGTGAGTCTAGGGTGACAGGTAAGGTGGAGGTGATATGATCTTTGACTAGTCTCTCAAAGCACTTCATGATGACAGAAGTGCGTGCTACTGGGAGATAGTTATTTAGTTCAGTTATCTTTGCATTCTTGGGTAGAGGAACAATGGTGGCCATCTTGAAGCATGTAGGGACAGCAGACTGGGATAGGGTATCTCTCTGTGTGTACAGTATCTCTCTCTGTATGTACAGACTATCATCTGACCACATATCCAATGACTGAACCACATAAACATGTCACTCATAACCATGTATTTTATTTTTATTTATTTAACCTTTATTTAACCAGGCAAGTCAGTTAACAACAAATTCTTACTTACAATTACGGCCTACCAAAAGGCAAAAGGCCTCCTACGGGGATGGGGGCTGGGATTAAAAATATTGTACAAAACACACATCACGACAAGAGAGACACCACAACACTACATAAAGAAAGACCTAAGACAACAACATAGCATGGCAGCAACACATGACAACACAGCATAGTAGCAAAAACACATGACAACAACATGGTAGCAACACAACATGGCAGCAGCACAAAACATGGTGCAAACATTATTGATTGGGCACAGACAACAGCACAAGAAGGTAGAAACAACAATACATCACTCGAACCACCTAGAACTGTCAGTAAGGGTGTCCATGATTGAGTCTTTGAATGAAGAGATTGAAATTAAACTGTCCAGTTTGAGTGTTTTTGGCAGCTCGTTCCAGGCTCTAGCTTCAGCAAACTGTAAAGAGAAGCGACCCAGGGATGTGTGTGCTTTGGGGACCTTTAACCTTTCTCGGACACACGTTCCGCTAGCGGAACCCCCCCAATGCTGAAAAGGCAGCACGCGAAATTCAATATTTTTTTTAAATATGTAACTTTCACACATTAACAAGTCCAATACAGCAAATAAAAGATAAACATCTTGTTAATCTACCCATCGTGTCTGATTTTTTTAATGTTTTACAGCAAAAACACAACATATATTTATGTTAGATCACCACCAAATCTAAAAAACACAGCCATTTTTCCCAGCCAAAGCTGGTCACACAAAAGCAGAAATAGAGATAAAATGAATCACTAAACTTTGATAATCTCCATCAGATGACACTCATAGGACATCATGTTACACAATACATTTATGTTTTGTTCGATAATGTGCATATTTATATCCACAAATCTCGGTTTACATTGGCGCCATGTTCAGAAATGCCTACAAAATATCAGAGCCACGTCAAATAACAGAAATACTCATCATAAACTTTGATGAAAGATACATGTTTTACATATAATTAAAGATACACTTGTTCTTAATGCAACCGCTGTGTCAGATTTTTAAAAAACTATAGAAAAAAACTGTAGATTTAACAAAATTTCTCCGCCATGTTGGAGTCAACAGAAATACGAAATTACATCCTAAATATTCCCTTAGCTTTGATTAACTTCATCAGAATGCAATGCCAGGAATCCTAGTTCCACAATAAATCGTTGTTTTGTTCGATAATGTCCATTACTTATGTCCAATTAGCAACTTTAGCTAGCATGTGTAGTACACGTGTCCAAACGCTGGCGCAGATGCAGGCAAACGTCAGACGAAAACTTCAAAACGTTATATTACAAGTCGAATAAACTGGTCAAACTTAGTAGAGAATCAATCTTCAGGATGTTGTTATCATATATATCCAATAACGTTCCAACCGGAGTATTTCTTCATGTCTGTATAAGTAATGGCACACATGGCCATTCCATGACTAGCGCGCATGACCAGGAACTAGCACTCTGCCAGACCACTGACTCAAATAGCTCCCATCCGGCCCCACATCACACTAGAGGCTTCATTCCACGTTCTACTGACTGTTGACATCTAGTGGAAGGCGTAGGAAGTGCAAACAGATCCATATATTACAGGGAATTGAATAGGCGATGACTTACACATCGACCCTTCTCAGAATTCTCACTTCCTGTTTGGAAGTTTGCCTGCCATATGAGTTCTGTTATACTCACAGACATAATTCAAACAGTTTTAGAAACTTCAGAGTGTTTTCTATCCAATAGTAATAATAATATGCATATATTATCATCTGGGGCAGAGTAGGAGGGAGTTCACTATGGGCACCAATTCATCCAAAAGTGCTGCCCCCTATCCCAAAGAAGTTTTAACAGAATGTGACTGGCAGAACGGGTGTTGTATGTGGAGGATGAGGTCTGCAGTAGGTATCTCAGATAGGGGAGAGTGAGGCCTGAGAGGGTTTTATAAATGAGCATAAAACATTTTTTTAAGCATCAACCAATGGGTCTTGCGACGGGTATACAGAGATGATCAGTTTACAGAGGAGTATAGAGTGCTGTGATGTGTCCTATAAGGAATATTAGTGGCAAATCTGATGGCCAAATGGTAAAGAGCATCTAGCCGCTGGAGAGCACCCTTACCTGCCGATCTATAAATTACATCTCCGTAATCTAGTCCATCATTGTCAATAAGAATTTGTTCTTAACTGACTTGCCTAGTTTAAATAAAGGTTAAATAAAAATGTATAAATACATCATCTAGCATTGGTAGGATGGTCATCTGAATCAGGGTTAGTTTGGCAGCTGGGGTGAAAGAGGAGCGATTACGATAGAGGAAACCAAGTCTAGATTTAACCTTACCCTGCAGCTTTGATATGTTCTGAGAGAAGGACAGTGTACCGTCTAGCCATACTCCCAAGTACTTGTATGAGGTGACTACCTCAAGCTCTAAGCTATCCTCACGGATGTTGTTAATCAGGGACAAAGTGTTATCCTGCTACTGTCTCAGTAAAAAGTTGAGGGAGAAATGTCTGGAGAAATGTAACCACTCTAAAATTCGTAGACCAAGCTGTGGATGCAATGACTGACCATCCATTATATCAAAATGTTAGTTTTAATGTTGTTTACATTTACTTTATTTAAAACGATTGGAGTAAACCAAGCGTGTATTTTGGGTTCTGATCGGGTACGACAGTTGGACTAAGCTTCAGAGGCATTAATAAGTTATTTTCTTGGGTACATATCATTTATCATTCATTTCTAAGTAAAAAAATGGATGTAGCATCTGCAAATTGCCCCTTTAAGGCTTGGTGAAGGACATTTGGAACACGAGGTAGTTTTCCACGACAGAATCATCTTAACATGCCGTTAGATATCCAACGGGGCATGTTCATGGACCATGTCCATGTTGTTTATCATGTTACAACCCTATTAAACTCCAAGCCAAGCGATGAGTCCACACTAAACATTAACACCAGGCCAAGGCAGTTCACTGATAGTAATAGCTCTCCTCATAACCCTCTTTACAAGACCTTTAGGCTCCTCTTTACCTAAGAGATGTTCTGCCTGACTACCCTGGACCTGTCTTCTCTAACCTCCCTCGCTGTGTGAAAAGAAAACAAGTTAGGGTAGAAATGTCTAATCTAGATTGTACGTCTTTGTAAGCCAGCCATAGTGGAATGCTATGCTCCATTGTATGGCTTGATTGTTTGGCATTTGGCAGGCATGTCTATCTATGTATGCTTGTGAAATCAGCATCTGGCAGTATTAACTGCTTTATACAGTATAATACACTGCATTGCATGTCAATCCTGGATTCACATCTCTGACATAGCTACGCTGTCTCTTTGGAAGTATAGTCTAAATAACATAATTGGCCAATCTAAACTGCTATGACTTAGCTGCTATGTGGGATGTCTGAATGGTAACTGGTTTACAATCCTTGACTCCTCCATTCAAATCTCATGGTATCATTAATGTCCTTGTGTTCCACGCTGTTTTCCTCAGCTGCAGAGAAGCATGGTAAACGTAATCTTGTGACTCTGGCGTGGAGATCCCATGACGAATAGCTAATGAATGTGGGGACATATTAACTGGCCTGACACAGAGAGCTTTGTGTGTGTGTGTGTGTTTTATGCATTGTCTTCTGAACATCCACCTATAATATGTCTGTGTTCTTCTCTGTCTCTTCTGTGTGCTCCAACCCTCCCTTACTACACTGTCTGACTTTCTCCTTATCCCCACACTCAATCAATTGATCTGCAGTTCATGTTCAGTAACTGATAAAACTCTGTGACGTTTCATAAAGACAATACAATGACAAAGGATCTGGCTCTGAAAGGAACATCCATATGAGAGGAACTGTGTTCAAAGCTTTTCATTATAAAATAATCTGATTTTATAGAGCACATTGAGCCAATAGACAGTATACACCGAGTGTACAAAACATTAAGAACACATGACAGACTGACCAGGTGAATCCAGTTGAAGCTATGATCCCTTGTCACTTGGTAAATCCACTTCGATCAATATAGATGAAGGCGAGGAGACAAGTTATAGAAGGATTTTTAAGCCTTGAGACAATTGAGACACGGATTATGTATGTGTGCCATTCAGTGGCTGAATGGGCAAGACAAACGATTTAATAAGTGACTTTGAACTGAGTATGGTAGTAGGTGCCAGGCGCACTGGTTTGTGTCAAGAACTGCAACGCTGCTTTGTTTTTCACGCTCAACAGTTTCCTGTGTGTATCAAGAATGGTCCACCAGTCAAAGGACATCCAGCCAACTTGACACAACTGTGGGAAGCATTGAAGTCAACCCTGTGGAACGCTTTCGATACCTTGTAGAGTCCATTCCTTGTTCCATAGAATTGAGGGTGTTCTGAGGGCAAAAGAGGTATACTCAGTGAATATTTGTAATGTATTTGTCTATTAGAAACCCCATGTTGTTCCCAGTCCACTGCTGGCCAGTCTCTGCCATGGCATGAAGCCCACGTGATAGAGCTCCTATTGAATGTGCATGGATGTAAAAAGCAGAGGTTATCTGAAATGAGGAGTCCCATATGAAGGAATGGATTTAGCCTGTTTAATCCCTTATCAAACAGACTATACGGCAGGGCCTATTTTTAAACCAGGGGAATTCACTGCCCATTTTACACTGTTTGTCCACCTTGGATCCACAGGGGTGTCCCAGGGTATCGCCACGGTAACCTTGAACAGGGATTGAGGCCCGGGGTTTGCCACCTACTGTAAGTGTTACTATTACTGAGAATATCTCTGTTCTTTCACCCTGCTTCTGACTGAGATAGTTTTTACTGAATACACCGTACCTCCAGTTCAGTTCAGTATTGATTTATCCATTAATAAATATATTTCTTTCTCAGAGGGAGACAGGAAAAGAAGATTGAATTTCAAATCTCAAATACAGTGGTAAGCTCTCTCCAGCTCTGGCCAGCCCCAGAAAAACTATGGTTTGGTACCTTGACAATAGTTGAATCAAAATGGGTCCAAAAGGCTGAACCTTTGAGTTACCGTACAGTGTGCGGTGGAGTCAACAACACAACCCTGGTAGCAAAGGAGCACTGTAGCATGTACCAGTTGGTATTCTTAAGCCATTGAAAATACAACATGTATCTGACTACAGTATTTCAGTTAGATGAATCCATTGTATTTATTGTGTAATTATTTTCCATCAAAATATGATAGGCTATTCATCAATAAACAACATGTAAGAAAAGCATACTTTGATACTCTCTTTAGCTCTATAAAATAATAACTCCAGGCTGAGCCACCTCTATTTGTGCTTTTATCTCTGAATAATTAATTAGAGTCTGAAATTATTTTGCCATTCACGACCTTGATGGTGTGTACATTAAAAGAAGGGGAGCGGTGTTAAACGTAAAATAAAATGTGAGTGGAGAGGCGGCGTAGCTACATGTTGACAACCCAGAGTAAACAAACGAGTTGGGCTAGCAGAGATGGGATTACCATATCTCCACTTAACTTGTTTTATCCTGTGAGAATCATCAATATTAAACGGTAAGGAGAAGGAAGAGAAAGTGCTGAGCTATAAGCTTTTAGCAGCCGCGGTTGAACCTTGCGTTTAAAGAAGAGAGAGATAAATGAGAGAACCCTCTGGAATCTCAAGAGAAAGTAAATACCCGTCTTCTCTTTTCTCCCTGTCCTCTCCACTCAGCAGGGTCTCTCCGTTCGTTAACACGTTTCGGTGTCACGCCCATTTCTCCAGCTCTTTCTTTCATGTTTTTTTATTTTTTTTCTTCTTTTTTTTTTTTTTTTTTTTTTTAAATTTTATCCCATTTTCTCCCCAATTTTCGTGGTATCCAATCGCTAGTAATTACTATCTTGTCTCATCGCTACAACTCCCGTACGGGCTCGGGAGAGACGAAGGTCGAAAGCCATGCGTCCTCCGAAGCACAACCCAACCAAGCCGCACTGCTTCTTAACACAGCACGCCTCCAACCCGGAAGCCAGCCGCACCAATGTGTCGGAGGAAACACCGTGCACCCGCCCCCCTCGGTTAGCGCGCACTGCGCCCGGCCCGCCACAGGAGTCGCTGGAGCGCGATGAGACAAGGATATCCCTACCGGCCAAACCCTCCCTAACCCGGACGACGCTAGGCCAATTGTGCGTCGCCCCACGGACCTCCCGGTCGCGGCCGGCTGCGACAGAGCCTGGGCGCGAACCCAGAGACTCTGGTGACGCAGCTAGCACTGCGATGCAGTGCTCTAGACCACTGCGCCACCCGGGAGTCTTTCTTTCATGTTGTTCAACTCGTTATGATCACTGACAAGTTGTGTCCACTTCCGTCCATCTCCCTAATGTTATCTGTTTGTCCATGCAAAAAGCACATGTAAATATTGACTAGACACTTTTGCATGTACTGCATATACGGACCTGCTAATGTTATCTGTAATTCTATCAGGGCTGTATTCTGCAGCTCTCTGCAGTTCGGACCATAATGAACGTAATGAGAAGTGAGAAGTGACCTGTGTGTGTGCCTTTGGGCTAAAAGCCGGTGAATCTGCTGTGCTTGCCTGTCGCGTCTGTGTGTATGAAGGTAGACACTGCCCTCAGGGCTATCACAATCAGCAACTTTGTCCTCTTTGGCAGGTAAATGAGCCAGGAGTGGTACGAGTTACACTGCTGAAACATGAACTTTACTTTCCTGGCATCTGACCTGTCAGTCAACACCTTGGAGCATTTGGGCCACACAAAGTAAAAGCTAGAGAGCCATAACTTCATATCGAGTTAGAGAAAAACAGGATAGAACAGGCGAGCGTACACATTACTGTACACCTTTTCCTCAATGTAAGACACAACACAGGATCCTAAACACAAACGTGCACGCACACAGACACATGTGCACAGCCGCCGCCACCCAACACACACAATCATGAGGGTCCTATCCTATAGAACACACATCTGGTCGCCCTAGGGCCCCTGGAGAGGTGCCAGGCAGCGAGGGCCAACACACAGGGCCCAGAAGGGGGCTACTGTCCCCCTGCCAGCCCCCAGCTGATATTAGTTATCAATATTTTACTCGCTCCCATTAAACTTTAAAGAGGCTGCGATTAGGTGCGGAAACAAAGGAGATCCTTCATGATATCGGGTCACGTGGAGCTGTAAAAGATCCCTTTAAAAGGCTTTATTTAACAATATAAAACTGGCCCAGGTGTGTTAAGCTGTGGGGAGCTGAGAGCTGTGCAGATGGCTGAGTAAGGAGCTTCTGTGCTAAGGCCCTCTGCCAGCTCCTCCAGCCCTTCGCCACAGTATGAGCACCATACTTCCTGTCACACAGTAAAGGCCATAGTAATCCTTTCAGTAATCTCTGAGACTCAGAACAATAATCTTGGGTAGCTGCGTCATATGCTCAATTAGGTTCTGGGGAGAGATATGTGAGATAAGATACTAACAAGACTAGAGAAGTCTACACCACCCTAAACGGAAACTCTTAGCCGAAGCAAGGGCCAAATCTCCCCTCCCCTTCTGAAATTCAAAAAATGCGAACACCTGCGAAATCGTGATTTGTCCATGTAATCAGTTACAAAATAAATCTGCCCACAGTCTCTCGTGCTTGGTCCTTTACCTGGGTCCATGCCTAGTATCCACTTCCTTGGGACTAACCTGAAAGTGAAGCCTCAGCTCCTTGTCCAAACACTTGCCTGTCTTGGTAGAGCAAACCCTGGCTCCAGCTCTGGTAGTTAGGCTGTTTCTGGGTCCATCCATTCCTCTGTGCCCTGATGGTAAACATGTGTTTGTTGTATTGTTGTTCAGAGAGAGTGGGCCAAGGTTGGCATGGATGCTGTGGTGTGGAGAGCTCTCTCCTGTCTTCTTCTTCACGTCTCCTAACCACTGTCATGACGAGCCAGAGCCACAATGCTGAAGAATCCCAGAAATGTGGTTACGGTAACGAGAGCGTGCAACAAACAACGGCTCATCTAACCCTTGTTCTCCTCTCTCTCTATCCCTTTCTCTCTCTCTCTATCCCTTTCTCTCTCTCTCTCTCTCTCTCTCTTTCTCTCTCTCTCTCGTTCTCTCTCTTTCTCTCTCTCTCCCCCCTCCTCTCTCTCTCCCCCCATCTCTCTCCCCCCATATCTACCTTCTATCTTCATGACCCTCTCTTTTCCCACACTTCCTCCCCTGCCTTTGACTCTCCCTCTCCCTGAATACTCTCCATTTCCCCTCTCTGGCTGCTTCTCTCTTCCTACCCCTTCTCTATCCCTGTCATTTCCTCTGAAACCCATTGAAGCCCTGGAGGTTGAGGGCACTCAGTTCATCATCATCTGGGGTCATGTAAGGTTGCCCAGAAAGATGAGTTTTAAACACAACAACAACAACAAAGGCTATGCTGTCTGTTACTATAATATGTGCAGTCTGTTACTGTAATACATGCAGTCTGTTACTGTAATACATGCAGTCTGCTACTGTAATACATACTGTATGTTACTATAATACATGCTGTCTGTTACTGTAATACATGCAGTGACAATGGCTCCATACACAGTTACAGCCAATATTGAGGAACACTGTGAGTAACCTCTTCTAGAAAATGATTGTGGATTGTGTTTTTCTGTTTTACTTTATTTCCACCTGCCCCAGATAACCTCAATGGCACAGTATCTCTGTTTCATCAAGAATGGTGACGAGGTAAAAATAGGTGTGTGGGGGGGGGGATTCTTCTATCATTGTGGGGACCTAAAATCCCCAAAAGTCCCCACAAGGATAGTAAAATAAGGAAAAATCTCCCTCGTGGGGACATTTCCCACATCCCCATGGACAAAGGCTATTTTAAGCTTATGAGTTAGATTTAGGGTTAGGGTCAGAATTAGGGTTAGAATTAGGGTTAGGGTTAGAATTAGAGTTAGTGTAAGGGGTTAGTGGTTAGGTTTAGGGTTAGGGTTGGGGTTAGGGGTTAGGAGTTAGGTTTAGGGTTTGGGTTAGGGTTAAGGTCACAGGTTAAGGTTAGGGTTAAGGTTAAAGTTAGGGTTATGGTAAGCGCAAGGTTTAGGGTTAGGGGTTAAGGATAATAGGATTTTGAATGGAAATTAATTGTAGGTCGTCATGGGGATAGAAGAGCACAACGTGTGTGTGTGTGTGTGTGTGTGTGTGTGTGTGTGTGTGTGTGTGTGTGTGTGTGTGTGTGTGTGTGTGTGTGTGTGTGTGTGTGTGTGTGTGTGTGTGTGTGTGTGTGTGTGTGTGTGTGTGTGTGTGTGTGTGTGTGGGGTATGGGGATTTTCCACATGACGATGACAGTAGTACATAAGCAAAAGAAAACATGCACAAGACCAAAACCTTGCACATATTCACTCAGTAGGTGTGTGTGCATGTGTGTGTGTGTGCATGTGTGTGTGTGTGTGTGTGCATGTGTGTATGTGTATGCGTGTGTGGATGTGTGTGCACGTGTAGACACACATACTGTGCATTTAATAACATATACACAACCACTGTTCCACTTTTCACCAAAAAATATCCAGGCAAATTAATCTAGTGATGATTTACTGCCTTTCCTCTACTAATATGTGCAGTGAGAGAAAGTTGATATCTGAAAAGCACATTTCTCACAATTTACTACACACGGTCTGCCTTCATGGCCTTTTTCTCTTGCCAGTCTACAATATACATAAAGGGGTTTATTTCATCATTGCACTGTAAATGAAGATATATTAGCATCTATTAGGAGCTATGGGCACTTCCACTCTTTAAGAGCCAGTATAGACGGAAAAAATTAAGCGGTATTGTAATTCAATTTTCGACTTATTCATTAAATGTATTTTACTGTGCAAAAGTAATTTTGGTTAGAGCTTTTATGGCCTTCTACTCTCCTGATGCCAATGGATCCACTAGTGAGACGCAGACCGACACAGACCTGGGGTCCTTCTCCCTCTCTTCCTTGTTTCAAGGTTTTAAACAGTATATTCCTCACCCTTTCCTTCTCTATTTCCAGCTTCTTCTCCCTCTCCCTCTCCTCACATTAATTGCATGGTTCTCTCCACAAACATTCCTGAGGGAGGTTCTACCCCGAATAGCCGGCCTTCGAGGTTGGATCCCTGGGCCGGCGGCGCGCTCCATTTGGCCGGGACCATGTCGGAAAAGCCAGGCGGCAACCGCATAACGACCAGTGTCTGAGGGGCTAATTTTTCATGTTCAAACAGAGCTAGCGCTTGGCGGCTAGCGTCTGCAGACTGACTCCCTGGTCCAGACTGTGGCTAATGCAGGGGTTGTCAGTGCCCTGAAGGGGTCGTAAAACACTGAAACCAAACCCTGGGATCCCCCCTTTTATGGGATATACATCCCCTACTGTATAGGCAGTCATGTTGTATGCTTTAAGTGAAGGAATTGTAGATTTCAGCCAATGTGAGGCACTACATCTCAAACTTGATCTGTGCAATAGTACAGGTAATTTCCACTGTACTGTTTTGTAAATAGGCATACACAAGTATATGTAAAGTGATTTATGGCCTGCACATAAATACAGTACAACACTTATCATGACAAAAGGGATGTAGTGTCAGATCTGAACCTAACCACAGTCTATTCAGCTAGGTATGTGTAATATATCTCTAAGAAGGGACCAAGTTTTGCCCTCAGGAATTCAGATGTAAAACTTAACAAATGCTCTCTGTTTTGCATGTATGAATTGATTCCCAATGTTCTGTTGCAAAAAACATAATGTTTTACTTGAATTGCATATATAGGGGAGCGTAAAATTGTGGATACAGCCTCATTTCAGATCGCATTTCACACAGTCGAGATTTTGTATAACCCCTTGTCAACCTCTGGACAACGAGTGTGTCATTCTGCGGTGACGCTGTGTGACTAAGCACTCAGATCCTCCAGTCTGTAACCTCTCCTCTGACCTCATCTTTATAAGACATAGTTAAGGAGGAGGTGAACCTCACTTGGTGTTACGGAGAGGGGGGCTACTTTTCCCCTCATGTTCTCCCTTATTGTGGTTTGGTATAGCCCATGTCTCTGTATTCTGGCACTCCTGGCTGTCTCTCTGGTGCCTGTCTCTGGACCTCAGCCCGGTCCATTCTATTTAGTGAGAGGGGTTTATTTATTATTTTCTCTGACCTGGGGTAGTTGCCCCCAGCTCCACAGGACCACTGTGGCTTGAGTTCCTCATGTCTTTGTGTGTCTCTGTCTCTCCTTCCTCCACAGACCCAGACTTGACTCACCACTGTTTATTGGCTTGATTCTCTACAGTTTTGCTCCAGCGAACTTCATGCAAAACATGGCTCCAACAGGCAGAAAGACCAACATCCCTAAGCTCAACAGCACATGCTTTGGGCTTTGACTGAGAAGTATGGAAACAAGTTCAGACTTCTTCAGTTTTGAAGGAAGATAAAGCATGATGTATTATGACAGATTTATACATTTTCTTTGCAGATGTCATTGTGTCTTTACTTTGTCCAAACCTAACAGGGGCTCCCGAGTGGCGCAGTGGTCTAAGGCACTGCATCGCAGTGCTAGCGGCGTCACTACAGACCCTGGTTCAATTTCAGGCTGTATCACATCCGGCCGTGATTGGGAGTCCCATAGGGCGGCGCAAAATTGGCCCAGCGTCGTCCGGGTCCGGGTTAGGGTTTGGCCAGGTTATGCTGTCATTGTAAATTAGAATTTGATCTTAACTGACTTGCCTAGTTAAATAAAGGTAAAAATACAATTAAAACAGTCTGAGTAGGTATGAGAGGCATAAGCAGAGTTTAAATAGGTTAGAGAGAGGGGAGCAGGCAACTGTCTTGGAGCACCAATTATTTGTGGGTATAAAAAGATTAAGCCACGCAGATGAGGCTGAGTAAGAAAAATAGACCACATCTATAGTGACCTATATATTCCTTTATCCTGCAGGTAGCATTAGAAAAGTGCTTGGCTCGGATGCTCTGGCTGCGTGTGCTGTTTTAGTTACTGGGAAGTTTATGACACACCAGTAATTATTTTCTTCTTTCTTTGTCGGCCTGTGTGTGTGTGTGTGTGTGCCTGCTTGCATTACCCCTAGCAAAATTCAACAGTGGTTCTTAAGAAGAAAAGCCTCAGAAAGTCAATGAGGGCAATTCCACACTGAGCTGCATAGCGTGGATTTACAGTATTTAAGATGTGCAACACCTGGTGTCTTTTACCAGAAATGCTTCTCTGTGGCTTTCATGTGTGAGGAGCACAGAGTAAAGGCTTCCGTCGGACACCAATACCCAGTCACTCCTTCAAACAGTGACACTGGAAATTATTTATTGAGGTCTGTTTGTCAAAGCTACCGTGTCTGATATACAGGATGTAGCTATGGGGTTAGGCTTTCATGCATGACTTTACAGACAACATGGACCTCAATGAAAGTCCTGTGTGGTTTTGTGGAAAGTGCTCGTTAGAGGCAGGGGTGAATATAAGATCCCACAGCATTCAACAGAACTGACTGATTCTAAGGAATCAGTATGGTGAAGATAAAACACATGCACTAGGCATTATGTAAGCAGGTTATTTTGTATGCCTTCAAGCAACGTAATTCCAAACTTTCCACACTCATCAAATGAAATATGTAGCTGACACTTTTACTATAAAAGACACACAAGTCACACTGTGTCTCCCCTACAGCATTCTGGGGGCCAGACGTACAGTGATGCTGGAGAAGTGGGACAGGCATTAGAGAGGGAGAGGCATTAGAAACCAACAAGGAACGAGTGGATGACCACAGTCACGTAACAGTTTAAAGGCAATTTTTGTTCATTGTGAAAGAAGAATTCCACAGACTATCTCTCTCTAGCTCTCACTCTCTGCCTCCCTTTCTTGCTTTCTCTCCCTCCCTTCCTGTCTCTAGCTATGTATAAAGAGCGGTGAGAGGTGATGTGCAGATCATGCGTGTCCATGTCCTATGTGTCTGTTAAGCCGTGCCATACTGTGCTGCAGTCTCCTACAGTCTCCTTCAGCTCATGAAACATGGCGAGAGAAAGGCCATCTAGAAGCTGTTGGGTTGAACCCAGGTAGTTGTGGTTTATTGTCCCTTACCCTCGATGTAGAAAATATGTGGAATCCATTGCAAAAATAAGTCAATGATCTCACTTACTCCGTATAGGCTACAGTATATTATGGCAATGACACACTGACCCAAGCTACATATTTCTTAGCTACCCGAAAAGCATGAAAAAGCACAGACTGTACATATACACAGCAATGGGTTATAAATCAAGACAAAATAAAAACTAAAATGCAAGCAGGAATTAAGATGCAATTCAACATAATATAGACACAGTATATCAAGGAGAGTTGAAATCACAGAGTAAGCCATTTCTTTAGTTAAACTGACTCTACTGGAGTCATCTTAACCCTCAACAGAGTGATACGCTGAGTGATACGAGTTAGTGTTGATAGCTGGAGTACTTATAACTCCATTTAGAGACAGGGAGTTAAAACTATGGAGCATCCACAGATGTGGGAGGGGCATCATTGTCATATTTCTGTTGCAGATCTATTTTTTGAATTGTTCATTTCAATATCTGTGTTTTCGCATGTACATTGATTGTTTTTGATCATATGCTACACAATGACATGTAACATACATGTTCCTAAACTAATCTAATCTGTAAGTGGTTGGATTTATTTTAAGGCTGTTCCAGTCGACATTATGTATGTAGTTTCTAACAACAGCACTTTCCTCTCTGCTCTGACATGCATTCTGAATACAAGTTGTTGATGATGTAAAATTGCTGGACATCTTCCCTCTTAAATGGATACCACTAGAGATTGGATGTCGCATTGCAAGCCACCATAATATGACACAGTAAGAATATGTAAGTTAGCCTTTACACCCTTACTCCCGAAAAATGGGACCATATAAACCCCGAAGAAGTTGAATTAACACTTGTGAAAATATTGTAAAAACTACTCTAAATAATTAACTCTGTACAGAGTGAAACGCAGAGATAAATATAAACACTAAATTTAGCATATACAACTCTGAAAAAATTACTGTGTTGCCAGAGTACATTTGACTATTTTTAGACTGGGACCAAATGTTATCTGTGACAGAGTTACATTTTCTTCCATTAGAGTTAAATGTGCTCTTTCATATTTTACAGTGTAGCTAGAGACCTAAGGGATACACATTATAAACATAAAAATAAAATGCTGTGGGTAAATGAGAACCTAAGATGTGATGAAATGAAATGGAAGTGGATTCAGCAGGGCTGATGGAGGAAGGCTTTCGCATTGACCTTGTTGAAACACAGAAGCCCAAGGACTGGTAATCTAATGCAAACATGACGCACAAGAGGGCAACCTAAAGAAGTGGAGGTCGGAAAAATAAACGATAGCCACACCACACCGAGGTTTGAGGCTTTACAGTAGCTGCCAAAGCTGAGGCAAACCCAGTAATTCACCCAGATTTGAGTCTGTTAATTCATGGTATCTATAACAGATAGCTATAACAAACGAGCACACACATACACATACACAGGCACGCACGCTTATCCACGCGTACGCACGCACAGACATTCATGCAAACATAGTGGTTAAGGGGTGGAAGATGCTCTACGTCTTAGACTAAAGAAACAAAAGTAATTTCCTTAAAAGTTCATCCCATGGTGGATAATGGATTTTATTCATTGAAATAAGTGCCCTGTGTACCATTTACTCAGCCCGTGGTCAGCTCCATACATACTTAATGTAATGGAATGATAACCATTCAGAGAAGTCACATTTCCTCCTCTCACGTGAAGTGTTCTGCTCTTGTCTATCAGTGCATAGACACTGTTTGGCAATTATGCACCTATTAGGATTAGCGTAGATTAAGCTATCATAGGGATGAGTTTGAACACTAGCTAATACCACTCTAATTACGGGACTATTATCTTCCCCCCACAGCTCTCTGTGGTCCTCTCCTCTTTGCCTAACTTAATCTGTGCTGGCCAGTCCATTGCCAGACTAGAAAGCTGTGAATGTAGGCCCTGGAGGGTGTCCCAATGCAGACCTTTCTGTTTGTTCTCTTATCACAGCTCAAGCGCTCTGATAATGATTGTAAAGTCTAGCAGAAGTCTAGCAGACCTCACAAATAAACAGTGAGGGGGTTATTCATGAGACTTCACTGCCATGCCAAGCATCTGTTTTTAACAATTTGAAATTATACTGTTTTAAGCATAACATATTATATAGCAGTCTGAGAGAGACAGATGAGAGATTTAAAGTGGTGACAAGCACACTAAAGAGAGCATTCTGTAACACCACAGCTTTCTTTGTTTCTCATTTAGTTGTAGTCCTAAAGATTCACTGGCACTCGCATACAGTAGGTCTACACCTTCATTTAGGGAAAAATGTTAAAGGCGATTTTAAGGCCTCTTTCCAGCAAAAACATAAGCGAGACAACTCATAATTATGGCCCTTCAAAGTGCATTACTTGACTCGGGTTAGAACAAACCACTGAAGCAGAAAATTGCGAGAGCTACCACCACGCTTTCTAAGTGCACTTGTTGGTATGACATTAATATTGGAATGATAATTTGGTGCGCTAGGCTAATTTAGAGCCTGTGATTTCTCTGCCCGTCGTCCTCTCGGCAATCAGGCCATAGTTTCCCTGCCTCCTTACTGAACCCCCATCACTGGGTTAATAGAGCTGAATCAGAGGGCTGTAAACATTATGGAGCTCTCTACTTCAGTCACTGCTGCTAGGACAGCTCTCTGTCTGTCTGTATGTCTGTCTGGCACAGTAGCTACTGACCCCAGACCAGGAATATCTCAGGTTGAGCCAAGAACAGTGCAACTATCAGTGTTTACAAATCCTCAAAATGTTGGTAACCTCCTGTGCAGTTGCAAGATGTTTCAACATTAAACTCAGTCACTTGTCAAGTTCATCCCAGACTCTTTGATGTGTCCTTTCCTCTGTGTGGAAACTCAGTAGGACAGGCATGGGAAGCGGGTGTGAAGGTAGAGGGAGAGCTGCATTTGAGGTTTAAAGAGAAAGTTAGAGAGAGCTGGAAGCTGTAGATGAGAGTTTTAGGGGAATGGAGGGAGCGGAGTGTGAGGGCCGAACACTGTAGATATGTAGGCATTAGCATTTTTAAGGTGCTGTAGTAAATCCTGTGCTGGAAGTGGAGGGGCAGGATCTGGGGAAATTAACCAGGATTAATGTACTCCCATCGTCACGGCGACTGATAGCGGTTACTACAGTGCCGATGGGGTCACCTTGGGCTGCCTTTGTGTGGTAAAAAGGCAGGGTGGGGTTAGATAGGGAATGTGTAAAATAATGGACTGGGTTGGGATGCATTCATATTACTGTATATGATGCCTTCCATCAAATGTCAATGCACTTTGCATTGTGTGTGGATAACCCATCTAAACCCAATAGCAAGGCACTCATCTGGTTACGTTAATGCCCTGCAGCTGTGCAATACTTGATATGTGTGGTTAGGAAATGTACAGGCCCAGATAAAACATTTCATTGACAAAAAAAAATTCAATCAGGAAACTCCACTTTGTCTGTTTTCGTGCAGCACATTTGAGTTACTGAAAATGAAAGACATAAATATTTATCTTGATCATAATCAACAACATCCAGTATTGGAGACCTTGCTGTATTATCCTTTGGCAACAACTAATATACACCAGCTGTTTTTCTGTGTCATTCTTAAGCCCAATGTCACTCTGGAAGCCACACTGTTGGCACTGTACATTGTTCTTGTGGGCCGTGCCATGATTGGTCGGAAATGTAAACTACATTGCAGTCCTCAAATTTACACTCTTGGCTGGGTGTCTCAAGTCTTGAAGAAACACATGTATTTCTTTGAAAACAACAGATTATCTAGCGTATACTAACTATACCTAGTTACTTAGAGCAACAGTTGAAGATGAATCTACCCTATATATACAAAAGTATGTGGACTCCCCTTCAAATTAGTGGATTCTGCAATTTCAGCCTCACCCATTGCTGACAGGTGTATAAAATCTAGCAAACATTGGCAGTAGAATTGCCTTACTGAAGAGCTCGGTGACTTTCAACATGGCACCGTCATAGGATGCCACCTTTCTAACAAGTCAGATTGTCACATTTCTGCCCTGCTAGAGCTGCCCCGGTCAACTGTAAGTGCTGTTATTGTGAAGTGGAAATGTCTCGGAGCAACAACGGCTCAGCTGTGAAGTGGTAGGCCACACAAGCTCACATAATGGGGTTGCCAAGTGCTGAAGAAAGTAGCATGTACAAATCGTCTGTCCTCAGTTTCAACAGTTGCAACAGTTCCAAACTGCCTCTGGAAGCAATGTCAGCACAAGAACTGTTCGTCGGGAGCTTCATGAAATGTGTTTCCATGGCCGAGCAGCCGCACACAAGCCTAAGATCACCATGCGCAATGCCAAGCGTTGACTGGTGTTGTGTAAAGTGCGCCGCCATTGGACTCTGGAGCAGTGGAAATGGGTTCTCTGGAGTGATGAATCATGCTTCATCGTCTGGCATGAATGCCAAGAGAACGCTACCTTCCCGATTGCATAGTGCCAACTGTAAAGTTTGGTGGAGGAGGAATAATGGTCTGGGGCTGTTTTTCATGGTTCAGGCTAGGCCCCTTAGTACCAGTGAAGGGAAATCTTAACCCTACAGCATACATTCTAGATGATTCTGTGCTTCCAACTTTGTGGCAACAGTTTGGGGAAAGCCATTTCCTGTTTCAGCATGACAATGCCCCTGTGCACAAAGCGAGGTCCATACAAAAATGTCGAGATCAGTGTGGAAGAACTTGATTGTCCTGCACAGAGCCCTGACCTCAACCTCATGGAACACCTTTGGGATGAATTGGAATGCCGACAGCGAGCCAGGCCTAATCGCCCAACATCAGTGCCTGACCTCACTAATGCTCTTGTGGCTGAATGGAAGCAAGTCCCCACAGCAATGTTCCAACATCTAGTGGAAAGCCTTCCCAGAAGAGTGCAGACTGCTATAGTAGCAAAGGGGGACCAACTCCATATTAATGTCCATGTTCGACGAGCAGGTGTCCACATACTTTTGGTCATGTAGCAGTCAGTAAAGAGAGAGCGAGAGAGAGAGAGAGAGAGAGAATATGTCATGTTGACCAGCGACCAGCGCTTCTACAGAACGGTTAGATATTTGGAGCGGTTTTGATATGGATGTATTGTTCGTTGTGCCGTTGTGTAATAACTGCTGGAATTTTGTAACAGTTTGTCTTACCCTTACAGAGATGGTGGCTAATAGGTAGTCTATAGGGATAGAACTGTGCCTGCACACATCTGTGTATTTCCTTGAGTGTATGAGAAGAAGAAGGGAGAAGGACCTGTCAATTCCTCGTCTCGTCCGTTCTCTGTGCAGGCGAAAGCTCCATCCGTCAGGGCTTAAGTAGTTTTCCGACAGTACATTGACCTTGACTGCCTGGCATCGATTTCCAGTGGCGTCGCACCGAGCGGGGTCGTTACCGCGTGGCCCCGCTATGGAGTGTGATCGGGAACACATTCCCCAAATCCCGATACCACGCTGCCATATGGCGGTGATGGATCGCCCACCTCTGTAGACCATCAATCCTCACCTGCCGTAACCACAGTGACACCTGTGTCGAATTTATCATCATACACACCACAGACATGGCAGAAAAGGAGAGGGGGTGGGGTTGGATACTAAATAAAGACCCACTTCACACAGGTACACACACACACACACACACATTCATACGTATCCTGCACAAACCCATGCTACCATACCCTTCTCCTTGACTTTGTCAAACCTATTCCTTGAAATGAAATCGTATCAGCTGGGGAGTTATGTTTAAATGTTACCCCCTTCTCCTGGTGAGCTCAACATTGTGTTTAACAATGAAATTGCTGATGTGGCAAGGTGATGTATGAGAAGGTGACAATGCATGTCAGACGCATGTGAATCCAGCTAACCTTAGCATGAGAGGACAGCCATTTTGGGAAAGACAG
Source organism: Salvelinus alpinus (assembly GCF_045679555.1). Classification (NCBI taxonomy): domain Eukaryota; kingdom Metazoa; phylum Chordata; class Actinopteri; order Salmoniformes; family Salmonidae; genus Salvelinus; species Salvelinus alpinus. Next base: position 32,159,758 of record NC_092090.1, read on the forward strand.
ATGATATCTCCACTTCAAGCACTTCAGCCAGACACAAAACAATAACTACAAGGCATCATCAATAAACCATTATTAATGGTTCTTTATGTGCAACGTAAATGGCATGTACTGTATATACTTCTCTTTTCATGGCAGTTCTCTGTCTCAAGAGTTAAGAGAGGAACCTCGAACGGAGATTCACCATACTTTATGGTTTGGAAAAAGAGATCATATGACCTTGCCCATCCACTAATTTAATTATTTATCCACAGTTCCCTGGAACAGCTTTTATGGGCAGTTAAAAATAAAAGAGTGGAGAAAACTAGAAAAAACATGTTATTTTTACTGCCATGCAAGTGGCTGCGTATGTGCTGTCTCTGACAAAGGTCTAATCTCCTGTAGGTCTCTGGCAGTGATGCCAAGTACAGAGTTTAGACCTGTGCGGTGATGGGACAGACTGGACAGAGGAGAGGGGCGTCCCACTGTAGCTCTGTGTCTCTGAATAACTAGCTCTCTCTTTAGCTTATTTTTCTCTCCCTCTCTCATCATCATTTCTCATCTCCTTTCCCCTTCTTTCCGTAAGTCTCCATCTCTCCATTTAACATACGATCCTTGTCTCTCGCTGGGCAATATTGTACCGTATTTCACATTCAACGTCTCCAATCCCCCCCCCCCCCACCCCCCCTCCTCCTCTCCCCCCTCTCCCGTTCTCCCTTCTCTACCCCCTCTCTCTGTCTCCCTGGGTATTGTCTCGTAGTGAACAGGCTCTGGTGCCATCCAGACCGCAGCTCTGTGCCCAGACCACAAGCCCCATGTGGAGGGGAGCGGCTTACGAGCTCTACCCACCAGGAGAACACTCCTTACAGGCACAATGCCCCCTTTCACAGGGCTCCTCCATTGGCGTCACACAGAAACACCATGAGCCAGAGGCAAAGAGAGTCTCAATACACACACATATACCCACGTTTACATACATAAACACACACTCACACACATATACGTGCACACATACAGATGCAAGTATATGCATATGCATATACATACAGTACATTGTAGAAGACATCAAAACTATGAAATAACACATATGGAATCATGTAGTAACCAAAAAAGTGTTAAACAAATCAAATTATATTTTATATTTTATATTCTTCAAAGTAGCAACCCTTTGCCTTGATGACAGATTTGCACACTCTTGGCATTCTCTCAACCAGCTTCATGAGGTAGTCACCTGGAATGCATTTCAATTAACCGGTGTGCCTTGTTAAAAGTACATTCGTGGAATGACTTTCCTTCTTAATGTGTTTGAGTGAATCAGTTGTGTTGTGACAAGGTAGGGATGGCATACAGACGAATGAGTAGGTGTTGGTTGGCCATCAGTACAATACAAACACATGGAGCCAACAGAGAGGGCTGCCATGCTTCTAGCTCTTAGGAAACTTTGCAGTATTATTAGCCCAGAAAATGTTTTGTTTTATTACATACAGCCGGGAAGAACTATTGGTATTTGGTATTTTATTAGGATCCCCATTAGCTGTTGAAAAAGCAGCAGCTACTCTTCCTGGGGTTGGATATCAGAGCGGTGGTAACTCCCCAGCACTACCAGCATTACAACCAGGAATACAACTTTCCCAAATCGGATCCTTTGTTCGTACCCCCCAGGGCAATTAAAGTCAAATCAAACTTTATTTGTCACATGCGCCGAATACAGCAATTGTAGACCTTACCGTGAAATGCTTACTTACAAGTCCTTAACCAACAGTGCAGTTCAAGAAGAGTTAATAAAATATTTACCAACTGGACTAAAGTAAAAAATAATAATAAAAAATGAACACAATAAGAATAACAATAACAAGGCTGTATACGGGGGGTACTGGTACCGAGTCAGTGTGCGGGGGTACAGGTTAGTTGAGGTAATTTGTACATGTAGGTAGGGGTGAAGTGACAATGCATAGATAATAAACAAAGAGCAGAAGCAGTGTACAAAAGGGAGAGGGGAGGGGGAGGGCACATGTAAATAGTCAGGTGGCGATTTTATTAATTGTTCAGCAGTCTTATGGCTTGGGGGTAGAAGCTGTTAAAGAGTCTTTTGGTCCTAGACTTGGCGCTCCAGTACCGCTTTCGGTGTGGTAGCAGAGAAAACAGTCTACAACTTGGGTGACTGGAGTCTCTGACAATTTTATGGGCTTTCCTCTGAGACCGCCTATTTATATAGGTCCTGGATGGCAGGAAGTTTGGCTCCAGTGATGTACTGGGCCGTTTGCAAAACCCTCTGTAACCCCTTACGGTCAAATGCCGAACATTTGCAATACCAGGCACGATGGTGCGGCTGCAGAACCTTTTGAGGATCTGGGGACCCATGCCAAATCTTTTCAGTCTCCTGAGGGAAAAGGGTTTTGTCGTGCCCTCTTCACGACTGTCTTGGTATGTTTGGACCATGATAGATCGTTGGTGATGTGAACACCAAGGAACTTGAAACTCTAGATCTGCTCCATGACAGCCCCGTCGATGTTCATGGGGGCCTGTTCGGCCCGCCTTTTCATGTAGTCCACGATCAGCTCCTTAGTCTTGCTCACATTGAGGGAGAGGTTGTTGTCCTGGCACCACACTGACAGTTCTCTGACCTCCTTCCTATAGGTCGTCTCATCGTTGTCGTGATCAGGCCTACCACTGTTGTGTCGTTAGCAAACTTAATGATGGTGTTGGAGTCGTGTTTGGCCACGCAGTCGTGGGTGAACAGGGAGTACAGGAGGGGACTAAGTACACACCCCTGTGGGGCCCCAGTGTTAAGGATCAGCGTGGCAGACGTGTTGTTGCCTACTCTTACCACTACTCGTACCACCTGGGTGTTCCGCTAGCGGAACCCCGGGGTGAGAAAGGTTAACCTCTCTGGGATCGCGGGACGCTTGCGTCCCAACAGCCTGTTAAAATGTAGAGCGCCAGATTTAAAAAAAAATCTATAAAATCAAACTTTATTAAATTACACATATAAGATACCAAATTAAAGCTACACTCGTTGTGAATCCAGCCAACATGTCAGATTTCAAAAAGGCTTTTCGGCGAAAGCATAAGATGCTATTATCTGATGATAGTGCAATGGCTACACTCTCTTTGTTGACAATTTCAACCATGCCGGCGCTACTCAAAACGCAGAAATAAAATATAAAACATGCATTACCTTTGACGAGATTCTTTTGTTGGCACTCCAATATGTCCCATAAACATCACAAATGGTCCTTTAGTTCGATTAATTCCGTCCATATATATCCAAATTGTCCATTTATTTGGCGCCGTTGTACCAGGAAAAACAGCCTTCAATTTGCGCAAAATCACGACAAAATATCTAAAAAATTACCTCTAAACTTTGCCAAAACATTTCAAAGTACTTTTGTAATACAACTTAAGGTATTTGTAAACGTTAATAATCGATCAAATTGAAGACGGGTCAATCTGTTTTCAATACAGGATATCAACAAACTCACGGTACTTTTCAAGTCTTGCTCAACTCTCAAACATAAACACACGACGTCACTCCACCTCCAGGTCAATATATTTGTCTGTTTACTAAGGAAAAACCTTAACCTTTTTCCATACAATGGCGACATCCAGTGGAAGCAGTAGAAACTGCGTGGATAGTGATTAGAATTCTGGTGTGCCCATGATATCCCATTGAACATGCAGGAACTTAACAATAAAAAAGTTAGTCCTCAGGGTTTTGACTGCTATATAAGTTCTGTTATATTTACAGATATGATTCAAACAGTTTTAGAAACTTCAGAGTGTTTTCTATCCAAATCTACTAATAATATGCATATCTTATATTCTGGGGATGAGTAGCACGAAGTTGAAATTGCGCACGCTATTTTTCCCTAAGTGAAAACTCTGCACCCTATCCTCAAGAATTAACAACATTCTAAAGATTGATTCAGTACATAGTTTGACATGTTTCTACTGACTGTTATGGAACTTTTGGACATTTCGTCACGTTATAGTGGACGCGCTTTGTGACTTTGGAATTGTTTACCAAACGCGCTAACCAAAGTAGCTAATTGGACATAAATAACGGACATTATCGAACAAATCAAGCATTTATTGTGGACCTGGGATTCCTAGGACTGCATTCTGATGAAGTTCATCAAAGGTAAGGAAACATTTATCATGTATTTTCTGGTTTCTGTTGACTCCAACATGGCGGCTAATTTGACTATTGTTCTGAGCGCCGTCTCAGATTATTGCATGATTTGCTTTTTCCGTAAAGTTTTTTTGAAATCTGATACAACGGTTGCATTAAGGAGAGGTATATCTATAATTCCATGTGTATAACTTGTATTATCATCTACATTTATGATGAGTATTTCTGTTGAAACGATGTATTTGGACATAAATTATGGACGTTATCGAACAAATCAAACATTTATTGTGGAACTGGGATTCCTGGGAGTGCATTCTGATGAAGATCGTCAAAGGTAAGTGAATATTTATGATGCTATTTCTGACTTCTGTTGACTCCGCAACATGGCGGGTATATGTTTGGCTTGTTTTGGTCTCTGAGCGCCGTACTCAGATTATTGCATGGTTTGCTTTTTCCGTAAAGCTTTAATGAAATCTGACAAAGCGGTTGCATTAATCCTGTATTGACACTTTGCTTGTTTGATGGTTCGTCTGAGGGAATAGCGGGATTTCTTATAAGCATCCAGATTAGTCTCCTGCTCATTAAAAGCAGCAGCTCTAGCCTTTAGCTCGATGCGGATGTTGCTTGTAATCCATGGCTTCTGGTTGGGATATGTACGTACGGTCACTGTGGGGACGACATAGTTGATGCACTTATTGATGAAGCTGATGACTGAGGTGGTGTATTCCTCAACGCCATTGGATGAATCCCAGAACATATTCTAGTCTGTGCTAGCAAAACAGTCCTGTAGTGTAGCATCCGCGTCATCTGACATCTTCCGTATTGAGCGAGTCACTGGTACTTTCTGCTTTAGTTTTTGCTTGTAAGCAGGAATCAGGAGGATAGAATAATGGTCAGATTTGCCAAATGGAGGGCGGTGGAAAGCTTTGTATGCATCTCTGTGTGTGGAGTAAAGGGGGTCTAGGATTTTTTTTCTCCTCTGGTTGCACATGTGACATGCTGGTAAAAATTTGGTGAAGCTGAATTAAGTTTGCCTGCATTAAAGTCAACGGCCACTAGGAGTGCTGCTTCTGGTTGAGCATTTTCTTATTTGCTTATGGCCTTATAGAGTTGGTTGAGCGGTCTTAGTGCCAGCTTCGTTCTGTGGTGGTAAATAGATGGCTACGAATAATATAGATGAGAACTCTCTTGGTAAATACTGTGGTCTACAGCTTATCATAAGATACTCTACCTCAGGCGAGCAATACCTCAAGACTTCTTTAATATTAGACATCGCGCACCAGCTGTTATTGATAAATAGACAAACACCACTACCCTTCGTCTTATTACCAGACGTAGCTTCTCTGTTCTACCGGTGCATGGAAAATCCCGCCAGGTCTATATTATCTGTATCATCGTTCAGCCATGTCTCGGTGAAACATTAGATATTACAGTTTTATTTGTTTATCCCCTTTTTCTCCCCAATTTCGTGGTATCCAATTGTTAGTAGTTACTGTCTTGTCTCATCGCTACAACTCCCGTACGGGCTCGGGAGAGACGAAGGTCGAGAGCCAATCGTCCTCCGAAACACAACCCAACCAAGCCGCACTGCTTCTTAACACAGCACGCATCCAACCCAGAAGCCAGCCGCACCAGAGTGTCAGAGGAAACACCGTACACCTAGCGACCTGGTCAGCGTGCACTGCGCCACAGGAGTCGCTAGTGTGCGATGAGACAAGGATATCCCTACCGGCCAAACCCTCCCTAACTCGGACAACTCTAGACCAATTGTGCATCGCCCCATGGACCTCCTGGTCGCGGCCGGCTGCGACTCTGGGCTCGAACCCAGAGTCTCTGGTGGCACAGCTAGCACTGCGATGCAGTGTCTTAGACCAGTGCACCACCCGGGAGGCCCCAAGATATTACAGTTTTTAATGTCCCGTTGGTAGGATAATCTTAATCGTAGGTCGATGATTGCACGTTAGCAAGAAGAACGGATGGCAGTGGGAGTTTACTCGCTCGCCTACAGATTCTCAGAAGGCAGCCCGATCTGCGGCCCCTTTTCCTGCATCATTTCTTCAAGCAAATTACGGGGATCTGAGCCTGTTCCAGTGAAAGCAGTATATCCTTCTCGTCGGACTCGTTAAAGGAAAAAGTTTCTTTGAGTCCGCGGTGATTAAGTGCAGTTCAGAAGTGTCCAGAAGTTGACAGCAGCAACATTATGTACAAAATAAGTAAAAAAATAAGATACAATAGCACAATTGGTTAGGAGAATATAAAACATGAGCCTTGTTCTTCGGCGCCATCTTGTAACAATTCAACTGATTCCAGAGGCCGAACCAAAATAACGCTGGCGAAGGAGAGGTACTCGGAGTGGTCTTCTAGTCCAACTTAGGAAGCGCGCACACCACCCACCACTTCCGAGTATATTACTTGCTAATATTCAGTCTCTGGATAATAAAGTTGACGAGCTCAGGGTAAGGATTTCTTTCCAGAGAGACATCAGGGATTGTAACATACTCTGTTTCACGGAAACATGGCTTTCTCGGGATATACTGTCTGAGTCTGTCCTGCCAGTTGGGTTCTCAGTTCATCGCGCAGACAGGAATAAATATCCTTCCGGGAAGAAGTGCAGGGGCGTATGTTCCATGATTAATGACTCATGGTGTGATTGTGATAACATACAGGAACTCAAGTCCTTTTGTTCACCTGACCTAGAAAACCTCACAATCAAATGCCGACCGTATTACCTCCCAAGAGAATTCTCTTCGGTTATAGTCACAGCCATGTATATCCCCCCTCAAGCCGATACCACGAACTTCACTGGACATTATGCAAACTGGAAATCATATATCCTGAGGCTGCATTTATTGTAGTTGGAGTTTTTAACAAAGCAAATTTGAGGAAAAGAATGCAGAAATTCTATCAACACATTGACTGTAGTACTCGCGCTGCTAAAATAGCTCGACCACTGCTACTCCAACTTCCGGGAGGCCTATAAGGCCCACCCCCGCCCTCCTTTCGGAAAATATGATCACAACTTAATTTTGCTCCCCCCTTCCTATAGGCAGAAACTCAAACAGGAAGTACCCGTGCTAAGGACTATTCAACGCTGGTCTGACCAATCGGAATCAACACTTCAAGATTGTTTTGATCACACGGACTGGGATATGTTCCGGGTAGGCTCCGAGAATAATATCAACGTATATACTGATACGGTGACAGAGTTTATCAGGAAGTGCATAGGAGATGTTGTACCCACTGTGACTATTACAACCTACCCTAACAAGAAACCGTGGATAGATATTAGCATTCGCGCAAAACTGAAAGTGTGAACCATCGCATTTAACCATGGCAAGGTGACTGGGAATATGCTAAATACAAAAGAGTGTAGTTATTCCCTCCTTAAGGCAATCAAACAGGCAAAACTTTAGTATAGAGATAAAGTAGAGTCTTAATTCAATGGCTCAGACACGAGACGTATGTGGCAGGGTCTACAGACAATCATGCACTACAAAGGTAAAATCAGCCACGTCGCGGACACTGACATCTTGCTTCTGGACAAGCTAAACACCTTCTTTGCCAGCTTTGAGGATAACACAGTGCCACCGAAGCGGCCCGCTACTAAGGACTGTGGGTTCTCCTTCTCCGTGGCCGACATGAGCAAGACATTTAAACGTGTTAACCCTTACAAGGCTGCCGGCCCAGAAGACATTCCTAGCAGCCTCCTCAGAGCATGCTCAGACCAGCTAGCTGGAGTGTTTACAGACATTTTCAATCTCTCCTTATCAAAGTCTACTGTCCCCACATGCTTCAATATGTTCACCATTGTTCCTGTACCCAAGAAAGGTAACTGAACTAAATAACTGTCGCCCTGTAGCACTCCCTTTTGTCATCATGAAGTGCTTAGAGAGACTAGTCAAGGATCATATCACCTCTACCTTACCTGACACCCTAGACCCACTTCAATTTGCTTACTACCCCAATAGATCCACAGACGATGCAATCGCAATCACACTGCACACTGCCCTACCCCATCTGGACAAGAGGAATACCTACGTAAGAATGCTGTTCATTGACTATAGCTCAGCATTCAACACCATAGTACCCTCCAAGCTCATCATTAAGCTTGAGGCCCTGGGTCTGAACCCCGCTCTGTGCAAATGGGTCCTGCACTTCCTGACGGGCCACCCCAGGTGGTGAAGGTAGAAAAAAACACCTACACTTACATGCGTGCTCAGCCCCCTCCTGTACTCCCTGTTCACCCATGACTGCGTGGCCTCGCACACCTCTAACTCAATCATAAAGTTTGCAGACGACACAACAGTCGTAGGATTGATTACCAACAATGACGAGACCCTGGGAGTGTGGTGGCAGGAAAATAACCTCTCACCCAATGTCAACAAAACAAAGAAGTTGATCGTGGACTTCAGATAACAGCAAAGGGAGCACCCCCCTATCCACAGCGACGGGACCGCAGTGGAGAAGGTGGAAAGCTTCAAGTTTTTCGGCGTACATGTCACGGACAAACTGAAATGGTCAACCGACACAGACGGTGGTTTGGCATCTAAAACCCTCACAAACGTTTACAGATGCACAATTGAGAGCATCCTGTAGGGCTGTATCACCGCCTGGTACGGCAACTGCCTGCAAACGCAGGGCTCTCCAGAGGGTGGTGCTGTCTGCCCAGAGCATCACCAGGGGCAAACTACTTGCCCTCCAGAACACCTACAGCACCCGATGTCACAAGAAGGCCAAAAAGATCATCAATGACAACAACCACCCGAGCCACTGCCTGTTCACCCCGCTATCATCCAGAATGCGAGGTCAGTACAGGTGCATCAAAGCTGGGACCGAGAGACTGAAAAACAGCTTCTATCTCAAGGCCATCAGACTGTTCAGTTCTGTTAAATTGCCATCACTTGTACATTAGAGCCTGCTGCCCTATATACATAGACTTGGAATCACTGGCAACTTTAATAATGGAACACTAGTCACTTTAATAATGTTTGCATATTTTGCATTACTCATGTCACATGATTATACTGTATTCTATCCTATTCTACTCTATCTAAGTCTGTGCCGCTCTGACATTGCTCGTCCAATATTTATATAATCTTAATTATTTTCCTTTACTTTAGATTTGTGTGTATTGTTGTTAAATTGCTAGATATTACTTTTAGATTTTACTGCACTGGTAACACAAGCATTTTGCTACACCCGCAATAACATCTGCTAAACATGTTTATTTGACAAATAAAATGTAATTTGATTTTGATTTGTGTCCAAACTTTTGAATGGTACTGTACACATGCACGCCCACACACAAGCATGTCAGCACACACACACACACACACACACACACACACACACACACACACACACACACACACACACACACACACACACACACACACACACACACACACACACACACACACACACACACACACACACACACACACACACACACACACATACACACACACACAACCCATTATTTCATTAACTCTGATAGCTAAAGAGCTTAATGCTTCGCTACTACTAGAAGAGCCCAAACCTTCTCAATATGCCCATGCTTTACTCACTACATCCTCACACTAAGACATGGATTAGGTGGCATCAAAGGATGAGAAGTAGAACCAATTGATTTGTGTTTTAGTTTTAATGCTTCCTTCCAAAGTAACACTTTTGGTTCTTTCATATACCTGAATATGCATAGACATAGATTTGCATATATTATCAGAATACAAAAGAATAAGAAAAATTATGTGGACTTCAAACTTCTGCCTACAATGAATGTGTACTGCATGAAATTATTGTTTGTGTCCAATTACATTTCATTCAAATGCAGGATTATTTCAAGACAGGATTGTCAACAAGGGAGAACGACTGCCCCCTCTCATTGAAGCCAAGGCCGACCGCTGTACTGCAGGCATTGTTAGCAGAACCCAGGATCCCCCATTATAGTGAATGGAAAAATGCAATCTTCGTGTGAATAAAGAAAAAAATAGAAGACAGTCTTGGTACCAATATCTATTTCTAATACACCAGATGTATGTCGTTGAAGTGATTATTTTAAAATCTCACACAGAAGAAGTTATAAGTACAATTTAGTTGCTAATGGCAGCCTGCAGTACCCCAGTCGGCCTTCAACTAGTCATTCAATGAGGGGGGGGCAGCAGTTAGATAGCCTGCAAAGTCACTTCCTGGAGCAGGTCAGACTGTGCTTGTTATGTCTCCATGAGACGCCTCCTTAGTAAGACTTCCTGGGTTTCAAATGCACTATTGAGTCTGAATGTTGGAATGAATGGTGTCATGTGATCAATGGCTTTGTCCATTCTTTTTACATTCATTGATTGGGATGAGAGGTGAGGTTAGAAGACCACACATGGGTCACAATTTACAACGGCTTCATACACTCTCAGGAGCTGCAATAGTGCCAGCATTGGACCGACTGTGATGAGTACATAGAAAAACAGCTTGACACTGTGTTTTCAGACAACAACTGAATGTGAGTGGTAGCATGAGTTAGAATGGGTACACTGAGGTAATAGTGGTACACAAAAAGAAGTGAACATTATACAGTTGCTCCATCCAACCAACCCACAGTCCTATCTCCCACATTATAGTTCCCACCTTCCTCTTGGACTGTATTCTTAAAGCCAGGATGCTTTGAAATGCTCCCCTTTGATCCAACCCCCTTGATTGAGAGGAATAGTCGACAGGACTAATCTATCCATCGGATGTAGGGTGGACCGGACGGTGATCCACAGCGCCATGCTTTGATAAGGAATGGCTTTGAATGATTCTTTAAACTATCGATTGCCTCTGATATGACAATCAGCAAAGCAAGAAGAAAAGAAGAAGAAAGAGAGATTAAAAACTAGGCAGTACTAATTACAATACTTAAAGGGTAGGCTCATTGATACGTGTGTTTAACTGAGGGGGAATCGTCTTTCATTTTGTCCCAAGAGATGCTTTTTTTAATCATTATTTGAATATTTTTTGTTGTAAAATACCATTTTAGAACAGTGTTAATCCGCTAGTACTTTTTGATTCGTGAAACCATAGTGGGATTAAAAAATGTAAGAAGAAAAAAGACAAGTAGGCAGCCAGTACATTACAATAAACTTTAGTGAACTGTTAACAGAATATATTTACAAAATAATACATATAGGAGTAGCTCAGCATTGTACACCAAGACACACTACTGCAACGTGTTTAAACTACTAGTCCTCAGGCAGCGTTGTGGAAAGAAGCTGATGTGTCTCTAGAAATATATACCAACCCTATATTGAGGGTAAGAGCTTGAATTTAAAAACAGTCACACTAAATCTTGGGCAATCTAGTTATTTTCCTTCATATCTGTGGTTTTGGAGTGGTATAGTTAATAAATAAATAAAGGTATCGGGTTGGAGGGGTGGGCACGGGCCATTCCTGTTTCCACTGTGGTGTCCTTACCCTGTGGTCTACTCCAGCCTCCTGCCTGCCCAGTCCGGCCATGGTGGTAACTGCCTCCATCTGCCTGCCCAGCCGTTACTCACTCCACACAGTCTATAGGGTTCAGGCTAGGAGGCTGAGACCATCCCCTGGAATCAGACTGTAGGGTTCAGGCTAGGAGGCTGAGATCACCCCCTGAAATAAGACAATAGGGTTCAGACTAGGAGTCTGAGATCACCCCCTGAAATAAGACAATAGGGTTCAGACTAGGAGGCTGAGACCACCCCCTGAAATAAGACTATAGGGTTCAGACTAGGAGGCTGAGACCACCCCCTGAAATAAGACTATAGGGTTCAGACTAGGAGGCTGAGATCACCCCCTGAAATAAGACAATAGGGTTCAGGCTAGGAGGCTGAGATCACCCCCTGAAATAAGACAATAGGGTTCAGGCTAGGAGGCTGAGATCACCCCCTGAAATAAGACAATAGGGTTCAGGCTAGGAGGCTGAGACTACCGCCTGGAATCAGCAAGCAGCCAAGATGTTAGTCATCTCCTCCACTCTTCTGTTACCTGTCTCTCTTCCTCTCTCTTTTTCTATATGTTCTTCATCCGTTTCTTCTCTCTCTCTGCCTTCGTCTCCCTCTCCCCCCTATCTCTCTCCCTCTCCCTTCCTGACTACCCCACTCCCTCTCTCCCTCACCCCCCCGTTACTCTCTGCCTCTCTCCCCCTCTCTTCGCCATCAGAGCCTCTGTCTCTCAGCATCGACAGCAGAGTAATTTGAAGTGGTGTTCCCAGGGGCCCAGTCCTTTACATCCTCCTCTAGGAATATGCAGCCTATTGATTAGTTATCAGGTCCTAATTGGGGTGCGATCTCTCTTGCCCTCAGACACTCCCATGTATGATGGAGATGGCAGGAAGTGGATACTCCTCTGGCGCTTGTAAATAGACTATGTTGCGCAGAATGCCTTTCCATCCTCTCCCCAGGAAAATCTTACTGTCCCTCTCTATTTTTTCTTTTTACACTATCCATTCTTTGATTTTGTCATCATAGTGTCCCTCAAGCAGGCTTTGACTATTTATTCATTTCAGAGCACATTATGTTGAAATATTATGTTGGATTTCCAGTGTCATGTCCAAAACAAACCCATCAAATGAGGAAAAGTGTACATTCACTACAAGTACATTTACTTCCAAAGCCAAAAACCCCCATCAGTAACTGTAGTTGGAAAGTTGCTCTGAATTCAAGCATCTGCAGAATAGATTCATGTAAGAACTGACCTAGTTCAGGAAGGCTAGCGGCCCGACCTGGCCCAACTCACACACAAAGACCAACAAAGTCGCCTCCCCCTCCCTCCCTCCCTCCCTCCCTCCCTCCCTCCCTCCCTCCCTCCCTCCCTCCCTCCCTCCCTCCCTCCCTCCCTCCCTCCCTCCCACACACACACACACACACATTTCTCTCTCTCCCTCTTTCCCTCTTTCCCTCTCTCCCTCTCTCCCTCTCTCCCTCTCTCTCTCCAGCTCTCCCTCTTTCCCTCTCTCACTCTCTCCCTCTCTCCCTCTCTCTCTCCAGCTCTCCCTCTTTCCCTCTCCCCCTCTCTCCCTCTCTCTCTCCAGCTCTCCCTCTTTCCCTCTTTCCCTCTCTCCCTCCCTCCCTCTCTCCCTCTCTCCCTCTCTCTCTCCAGCTCTCGGCTAAGGCTTAGACTCGGCCTCCCTGGAATACGGCGGGCGGCTCCGGCCACAACTCCCACTGAGCCGGAGCGTGGTGCAGAGATCGGCTGGAATGGGAATAGACAGTTAATGGGCACTTAGAGGATGGTGAAAACATTTTCCTCTGGAGAGGCAGTGGTTTGGAGCCATCTCAGCGGGTACTGGTCTGGCCAACTCTCTGACTCTCTCTCTCTCTATCCCTCCCTTTCTATTTGTCCTCCTCCTCACCGTATGTCTCAGCCTCCTCCCCCTCTTGCCACCTCATTATCCTCCTCTTCTTCCTCATCCTCTTCTTCATCCTGTCCATGATTTTACATCATCATCCTCCTGTCTGTTTCGTCTCTGCTCTTTCTACCTACTAGCATTCTCTTTCCCTCACCTTGTTCCCTTTCATCTTTGTCATCCTCTTACCTCCTCATCCTTTCCTCCATTCTCTTCAAAACCTCCCTAGTGGACAGTGGAGATGGGGTGCCTTGGACCAGGCCCAGTCTGCTCATGGTTCTCTGTGAGGCGTGAAGTGGAGGAGGAGGCCGGAGCCTGTAAGGCCGATGCCCAGCAGCAGTGTCTGGTGATGGGTACTGGCTCTGCCTCAACCCCCTCCCCTCCACAGTCTGGCCAGTCCAGACATCTGAGAATGTTGTTAAAAGAACTGGTGTCACCTCAGGATAATCTGAAGTCCTGCAGCCCATTTTCCAACCCATTCACTCACTCAGGCCTCACCGAACCTGCTCCACTGCTGTCCTATTTCTATTCAACCAACACCTCATATAACTTTGGACCCAGCTTCTATTTACAGCATGTTTTACTGTGCGTTTAGTTTATATGTTTTCTTTTCTCCTCTTTCCCCTAAAAGTTTTGCTTAGACTCGAAGTTCCATGGAAAATGGAGGACAGTCAAGATGAAGATGAAAAAGTGGATCCTTTTCTGAGACAAGTGAGACACCAACTGACGTGACAAGAAAATGAACTCTCTAATCTAATTTAGGCTACATTTCTTTTAGATTCACTCCAGAGAGCCATCCTCTAAACCACATCTAATGTTAGTTCAAATTTCCACCAGCTCTATAGCATCATCATGACCAAGCTAAAGGCTTATAGCCAGTTTGTCATTACGGCAGTGATCACATCAAGAGCATGTTCTTCTGAAGAGGGTGCCCACTTATCCTGCTGGTCCCCCCGCAAACACACTACTGCAGGTTTCACACTTTAGAACACACACCCCACATCACAACTCTATTGTTCTCAACATGTTGACGTCACTGGCCCAGCTGTCACGACTACGGTAGTGAAGACGCCGGCAAGTCTTTCTAGGCCTGGCTTTTCTGACACAGGCCACATGGATAAAGGGCAATGGTGGATACGGGGCAGTGATACAACTTGTGCACATTAGAAAGACATTTATTTGACAATGATGAAATGCATTTGGTAGTACCCTGATATAGATAAACATATCTACATATGTATGGTTATCCAATGCATTGTATAATAGCACTAACAGCTCTATACCAGTCTCAAACTCTGGTCTGAATAGGAGCATTACAGGTACACAATGTGATAGAGATGAGGTCATTTATATGGGACCATGGACTGTACAAGAGTGATGGAGAAGAGGTGTCATTTCTTAAGGATGTATGGAGAGAGACAGCGAGAGATGGACATGCTCTCAGACTGAGCAGAAGGGTCTATCTGGGGGAGGGCAGTAGAAATCTGCCACGGGAGGCAGATGTGTCCAAATGTGACCCCCTCAGCAGACCCATCCAGCCCTAAAGACTATCTAATTGACTGGCTGGTCTTCCTCCTCCTCCCCCTTACCTCCTCCAAGTCCCTCTGGACTGCTGGATGGATGGTGTTAACTCCCAACTGATCAAGCCCCATTCACTGCTAATGAGAAAACGCTTAATGACCATAGAATGTGTGTGTTTGTGAGTGTGTATGTATACGCGTGTGTGTGTGTGTTTGTGCACTTATGCATGTCTGTGTTTGCACACACGTGTGCGATGCAATGTACCAGGGTGAGGTTTAAGATGAGGCTTGACCTAATACCCTGTACTATTCCACCACCCCTAACTGATGTTAATTAACCCCCTACACCCCTACCCCCTACGCCCTCCACCCCATCTCACCCCAACCATGGTGAGGCACAGCATGTTCTGTACAGCTCATCAATCATCAATTAAATATCTGTGGATATCAGAGTCCATCTGGTTCAACAGGTTAATATCATGTACCTCAGAATATTATCCCTTGGTTGAGATCAGCCAGGGATCCTTTACCATTCATTACGTGACAGTTATAAAACATTGCAATGGTTACAAAACTAAATCCAAGATCTAGACAAATTGACAACTTGTCAAAAAGACAAGACAGTTCACTTCCATGTTTGATGTCTCCACTGAGACCATCGAGAACGAACAGTACTGACGATTGTGTAATAACCAATGGGCAAAAGGCAGAGACCTCTGGGACAGTGTGTGTGGGGTGAGACTCCTCTGGAGGTATTGACTGTGGTTCCTCCATGCTGCAGTGTTCTACTGTTCTATATCCAGCTCTCCCAGTGCTAGTGTATGCCTCTGCATGCCTCCACCCCACACTACACAGAGTCACCCTGGGAGGCCCACTGTCCTGGGGCTGGGGGAACCACCACAAATAACGCTCACCAGAACACGCAGAATCTTATTAGGAAGTACTACATCAGTGTTGGAGAAAGAAAGAATTTGATTAACATAATCAGTGCCTATTTGTATCAAGAAAGAGATGGCTTGACGGGAATTAACGTCTATGTGCATGAGAGAGAAAGAGAGAGAGAGAGAGAGAGAGAGAGAGAGAGAGAGAGAGAGAGCGAGAGAGAGAGAGAGAGAGATGGTGTGTGTGTGTGTGGGGGGGGGGGACTTCTCCCTCATCCTCAATGAAGGTCTCCTTCCCAACAGATCTATTTATATCGGTTTCAAATTGGAAACATGGAAGTCGGTCTCTGACCACCAGAACCTAAGGAGACCCACAGGACTCCATCTAGCTCTCTTCTCTAGTTTGCTCACTATCCCCATGAGGGAAAGGAACCAGACACCCATTAAAAAGACCCAGGACACCCAGTTAACAGCCACAGATACCCCCTTTTAGTGCTCCGGATCCCCCCTTAAAATCACGCATTCCCTGGATGATAGTGTGTCAACTTTGGTGGAGATCAGACAGCAGGCAGCTGGTGGCGGTGGAGGAGCAGCCTGCCCCCTCCTGCCACAGGAGAGATGGCTGAGAGGAGTCATCCATCACTGCCTGGTGCCTGCCTGTGTGAGGCCCATCCACACAGGGACCCATGGTTAATGATTGCCTGGCTGACTGGAGCTGGGGTTGGGACTGAGGCTGGGGTTGTATCTTGGAGTTTGGAGCTGGAGCTAGGGCTGGGGTTGGAGTTGGTGCAAATCAAATGTTATTGGTCACATACACATGTTTAGCAGATGTTATTGCGGGTGTGGTGAAATGCCTGTGTTTCTAGCTCCAACAGTGCAGTAATATTTAACAAGTAATATCTAACATTTCACAACAATACACATAATACACACAAATCTAAAGTAAAGGAATGGAATTAAGAATGTACAAATATTTGGGCGAGCAATATCAGAGTGACATAGACTAAAACACAGTAGAATAGAATAGAATACAGTATATACATATGAGATTTGCAAAATATGTAAACATTATTAAAGTGACTAGTGTTCCATTATTAAAGTGTCCAGTGATTTCAAATCTATGTATATAGGGCAGCAGCATCTAAGGTGCTAGTGATGGCAAATTATCAGTCAGATGGCCTTGTGATAGAAGCTGTTTTTCAGTCTCTCGGTCCCAGCTTTGTTGCACCTGTACTGACCTCACCTTCTGGATGATAGCGGGGTGAACAGGCAGTGGCTTGGGTGGTTGTTGTCCTTGATGATCTTTTTGGCCTTCTTGTGACATCGGGCTCAGTAGGTGTCCTGGAGGGCAATTAGTTTGCCCCCGGTGATGTGTTAGGCAGACAGCACCACCCTCTGGAGAGCCCTGCGGTTCCGGGCAGTGCAGTTGCCATACCAGGCGGTGATACAGCCCTACAGGACGCACTCAATTATGCATCTGTAAAAGTTTGTGAGGGTTTTAGGTGCCAAGCCAAATGTCTTCAGTCTCCTGAGGTTGAAGAGGTGCTGTTGCGCCTTCTTCACCACACTGTCTGTGTGGGTGGACCATTTCAGTTTGTCAGTGATGTGTGCGCCGAGGAATTTGAAGCTTTCCACCTTCCGTGTACACATCACTGACAAACTGAAATGGCAAGGGTTCAATCTCAGGCTTGGGAGTGGGGTTGGCGCTGAGCTGGGGTTCTGGATGGGATTAAAGTCGGAGTTGAGGATGGGGCTGAGGATGAGGGTAGGTTTGGAGGCTGGGGATGGAGCTAGATTTGGGTTTTGAGAATCCAGAAAATCGTGGGGGTCAAGCTAAGCTCTGGGCATGATTTAGTATTTGTAATAGTTCTGGGGTTTGAGACCACTCAGAAAAAGCTACTTAATCATTCTGCAGAGTCTTCAGAGGTACACAATATACAGTTGATGTCAGTGCCATATTAATTTGGTTTGGTTTGAGCTTTAGTAAAGGTCCTAAGTATTTTCTAGATATGTGTTTGAGCCAATGACTACATGAGTGGAGTAGTCTATATACTCTGGAGGGTTAAGCAGTGAAGAGTGTCTCTTCTTGGAAGGTGTCCTGTTCCACTCCTCCACTGAGGCTGAGAGGCTGAGGGGCCATGTATAGGGGGGAGGGGAAACGGGAGATTTATAACCTCCACTGACACGCGCTGCTCTGGGTCTCATGTTAATGGAAAATGAGATGTTTAAGAGTCCAGGGGAGAAATACAGATCTTCTTAAATCCTGCCTGTCAGCCTATGTAACAGCATCATAAGTATAGCCTAGCATGTTAATGCCATTAATGCCAGTAATATGTTACATTTTCAGCTCAGTTTTAACCCTCAATTACTATATTTTACAGTCTTCTCAACACAGCTTACATAAAGCCTTATGAATGTCTATGTCAGGTTACGATCACTACATACACTGAAAGTGGGTCCTAGTGCGTCAGGCACATCCATCGCCAAGAGGCCTACAGTAGCCACAGTAAAGAAGAAAAGTCTCCTTCATGTATTTGAAGTTAATGGTATGCAACTAGCGACCTGCCATTTCAAACCAGATAAAATTCATCAGCAATGGATACCCAGTGTATCGCCACTCAAACACTGTCTTCCCCCTCACCACCCAAACACTGAAAGGTCTGCCAATGAAACACACTGACAAGGCTCTACCTAAGGTCTGTGGGGAAAATACTTGGGTCACAATCCTGTATTCTTTTCCCAGAGAGGTCTGATTCATACTTATTGTCCAATCACAGCCACTCTTTGTTTGTCCGAGCTGACATTCCCAGAATGCCCACATGCCTCAGATTCCTCCCTCTTCCTTGTTTCTTCAATTCTGTGTCTGTTAACTTTCTAAGGGGCTTTTTCTGCCTTCTTTTCTCAGCCCCAACGCCCAGACCTCTGTAGGAGGGGCCTGGCTGGCCTCTACCTGATGCCCTGCTGCTGAGTACTGTGGTACTATAAGGTTTATCTGTGTCCCTTGCACATTATGATTGAACCTAGAGTATCTAGCTAATATAAGCTAAGTTTCTCTAATAATGTCAGTATCAAGATTTGCCTCAATACAGGCGTGTACATTTTAATACATGTTCTACTGCCCTCCCCTAGATAGACCCTTCTGCTCAGTCTGAGAGCATGTCCATGTCTCTCTGTCTCTCTCCAATATGCTGCTGTCATGTCAGAGGCCACACTCTATTCTAGGACCCATAAAACACACCAGTTATGTCATCACTAATGGCTAACCCTTCCGTCACCACCACCAAGCCTGCAATGACAAGCCTGGAGATGCTTATCACCGGACGGCCCTGTTGACCACCCTCTCCCCCCACTAACACCCCAACCCACCCAGACTAAACCCAGAAACCCTAAAGACCTAAATCAACAGTAGGACAGATACACGCAGGCCTGTATAAACCAACGCAGCCTCCCTTCCTCCTGAACACAAAACCCAATGTCCTGCCTGTCCATGTTAGAGAATGCATTAGGATTTCCTCCAGGAAAGGATGAGTATTCTGTTAGCTAATCCTGGTTCTGTGGTTTTAGCTGGCTAAGCCAGGCACTAAGTCAGGGTAAGAATTAGCATCGTTGGGCTGTCACAGAGGAAGAGGTTGATTCTGGAATAAAGATTCACTCTGTTATAATTTTTTGCTGGTCATTCTAATAAATTGTTATAATCGCAAGAGTATCACTGCAAATTGTTTACTTCAGCCAACATATGGACGCACATGACATAAATAATAAGTAGAGCAATTCATTTAATTTAATTTCCCCCTAATTCTTTCCATTCTGAGCCAGTTTTTTTGTCACTTGATCCGTTAGACACAGTGGAACAATATTCAGGCAGTACTTAGTAAGCTATTTGTAACGTTATAGCCTGCAGATTATGCTGTTTGTACAGCACACAAGGCCTCCCTATTAAATCTCAAACAGAACAGCCCATATCATGTCTTCCCCTGCCTGGCACTCCTCAGAGATACACTCTGCCTCTCATATCTGGTCTGGATGGGGCCCAAAATCCTGCGGCAAACCCAAATTTGTGTAACAAGATCTGGACCCCGAGACGCACGCCTGCCACAACAAATTGGCCTCATGTATAGAGGGAGAAAAGAAGAGAGGGGTGGAGGAAGGGATGGGGAGGGGGAGGCTAGTGAAGATGTAAGCTAGCGGAGGGAGGTAATCTTAGAGCTGCCGTGGCCTGGAGGGGCCCTGCCCCCTGATGCTCCAGCGTTTGGCCCCGGCTCAAATCACAGCCCCTGTGAAGACAAACATCACGTCTGCTTCGATTAGTGTTGTAGCACAGCGCTCCTCTCCTGGTAGGCAGAGCAGAGAGTGGGGGAGCATGGCAGGGTGCGGAGCCTCTCTCTGTGTGTAGAGAGAGAGTGGGGGAGCATGGCAGGGTGCGGAGCCTTTCTCTGTGTGTAGAGAGAGAGTGGGGGAGCACGGCAGGGTGCGGAGCCTCTCTCTGTGTGTAGAGAGAGAGTGGAGCTCCCTTTCTGTTTTCTCTATTTCAAAGTGAATCTTTCTCAAACCTGTACTTAGATTCACTCGCACATATACTTTGTAGTGGCGTGAGTTGAAGGTATTTTCAAACAGTGTGGAATCAGGTGAGTAAAGCTTAGCGGCCACATGGGGATAGGGGGGTTACTGTACCCATTGAGGTTTGGGTGGTGTTGTTCCTTTTATTCTCCAGATGTGTAAGGAAGTAGTGTTTTTGACCTGCATGTTTAGAACAGCTCCAAACCAAATGGCCCTTTTGGGGCAAATTTGGCTACCTTTTTTGGCATATCCCTAGTAGTGTGCTTTTAAACTGACACACACACACACACACACACACACACACACACACACACACACACACACACACACACACACACACACACACACACACACACACACACACACACACACACACACACACCCACCTTTCTCTCTATATTTCTTCTCTCTCTCTCTCTGTTTTCCTGTTTGTGTCTGGCAGCAGGTGTGAGTGTGAGATGTATGTGTCCCCGTAACGTGAAGCGACGCTGCCTGCAAATGTACTGTTTTTCTGTAAATCACAGCTTTCTCTTGTCTGCCTTCCAACACACATCCACCGCCACCATATAATGTTTTCATTTCCATGGCCATGTTTTCTCTACAATAAAGGTGCAAATGAAATCGCTTGTCCACCTGCCAAAAGAATTACAGCAGCACTGAGAAGTACCGTCTGGATGGCATTGATTTTTGTGTATTTCTTTCCCTCCATCCATTCCTCTCTCTCTCTCTAGTGTAGTTTTTATTTTACTTCAGCCTTATTTATTTAATCATTATGTGGTGCTAATTGGCCTCAGCTTCCTGTTCCCTTCATTTCAGGGGAAAAAGAAAAGAGGGCTAGAAAAACCTCCGTCAGAGTGGGACTGCATGTGGAGAGACGGACAGACTGCACCCAGAGAGGGTGCACCGTGCCAAGGCTGCCCTCAGCAGCCAGCCTGGTCAACAGGCAGCTAGAGATCAACAGAACTGGTCAAAGGGGGTGCAAGCACACCTCATGGACTTTAAATGGCTGAATCCATTCATCCCTTCAACCATCCATCTGTCCATCAATCCATCCATCAGTCCCACAATGTCACCCTTCATCCCCTCACAGCAGTAGTGTCACCAATCACTAACTGCTCTTTATTTGACCTAGATCATGCACCCTTTCCTCACAGATATGAGACACATCTCTAGATCTGGTTCATATGAACCTCACCTTGATCTCCAAATAAGGGAAATCCTGCCACAGGAAGTGTGTGCTATCAATGAGTTGAGTGCCTGCCTGCTGTTAGGTGATTAGAAAGTCTCTTCAGCGAAGAACACATCACATCTCCACCTCACTGAACTGGGTCAGGTCAACTACCAAGCACAGGAAATCAGTCACTGATTTGGATTTATTTGGTTTAACAGACATATACAACAATATGTACAACGTGGACCCAGAGGACAGCTCTTTAAAGTATTTTTTCAAACATTTGTTTCCAAAGTGATCCTCGATGGTAAAAACAAAATAACGCATATACATTAAATTAATTTATATTGTCATCCTAAAAAGTAGCACTAATTCCTAACCTTGGACACAAGCTATAAATGTATGGCACATCATCCCTATCTTTCAAATAAATAGAAGCAGCAGCCTGGGTTAGAGGACTTTGTAGAGCTACTTTGGTCACCTCA
Source organism: Salvelinus alpinus (assembly GCF_045679555.1). Taxonomy (NCBI): domain Eukaryota; kingdom Metazoa; phylum Chordata; class Actinopteri; order Salmoniformes; family Salmonidae; genus Salvelinus; species Salvelinus alpinus. The sequence goes on from NC_092090.1 coordinate 32,181,832, forward strand.
GATGACAGTCAGGTTGACTTCGACTTGTACCTTTGATAAGTCTGGCACAATACAGACATTTTGTTGTAACAGACACAAACCTGAGTCATAATAAATCAGTGATTGCTCAATTAAACCAAATAGAGGTTAATCATTCCTTGTTCCTAATTCCTTCGTTTGTGTAATATATTTTAGGTTTGTGTTTTCATGTTCCAGTGGTGAATGGATATGTTTGGAAAGACCCACATTTATTGAAACAACTATAAAGTACCACTGTAGTCATTTTACTCTCTCAAAGGCAAACTGTCAGTACATTTTTCTATGAATTTAATGGATTTTAATGGAGGGATTTCTTTGCCAAACCAATCTAGTTTTATTGTGCGAGTATTAAAAACTTAAGAGAGTTGACACACTCAGAAACGGCTGCCCATGAAATTCACAGACACAATTGTCCCAGTGACGGCAATGGCCCAACCCTTGATTGGCTACACACTGCACAGACTGAGCTTAATTTAGTTAAGTGATTTGAGTTTGAAAAACAAATAATATTGTTTGGTGATAATGGGCTTACACAAGAGTAAATACCCACATAAACCTCAGCATCTGTACCAATGTGACATTCTTATTGAGCGTCTCATACTGTTAGCATACTGTTAACCTGGTTGACACTAAACTACACACAATATGATATCACTGTACTTCACATCACATCACAGTGGTGGAACACCCTACATGTATCATTATACACTGTATATGGCTCAGTGTACCAGTGGCAGGGTGATTAGTGTTTGATTACAGTGTTGCTCACCCTGTTGTTAACTTTTATTTTCCCGTCCATAAAGGCATCCCTCCCCCCTCTCTTCCCCCAACACTGCCACCCCAACCCCTCTGGTCCCCCCAGCCCTCCGGCCATGATCGGTCTAAACAGGATCAGAGGAACCAGAGTTGGCCATGGATTAAAGAAACAACTCTCCCATTCAGGCGTGACACTGCAGTCTAAGGGCTATTTTTTTTTTAATTGTATCATAAACGTTAGTGTTTGTGTGGCCCTCAAAAGCTTTGGTTTTCTCAAGACAAGCAATGAGCTTTCAATTATACTCTATACCGGCTGTCCAATTTGTGACACTAACAACTCCTTTAAATAGGAGATCCAGAGATATCGCTGTCCTCTGTCAAATGACCCCTTGCAAGTCAATGGCCCACTTGATTATCACCATTTTGACACCCATGTAGCGATACTTAGAAGCAGTTTACTCAGAAAGTAGTTGGGAAGCCATCAAACATCAAACCAACCATCTAATGTACACTACCGGTCAAAAGTTTTAGAACACCTACTCATTCAAGGGTTTTTCTCTATTTTTACTTTTTTCTACATTGTAGAATAATAGTGAAAACATCAAAACTATGAAATAGCACATATGGAATCATGTAGCAAGCAAAAAAGTGTTAAACAAAAAACAAAAAATATATTTCAGATTTCAGATTCTGCAAATAGCCACACTTTGCCTTGATGACATCTTTGCACACTCTTGGCATTCTCTCAACCAGCTTCATGAAGTAGTCACCTGGAATGCATTTCAATTAACAGGTGTGCCTTCTTAAAAGCTAATTTGTGGAATTTCTTTCCTTCTTAATGCGTTTGAGCAAATCAGTTGTGTTGTGACAAGGTAGGGGGGTATACAGAAGATAGCCCTATTTGGTAAACGACCAAGTTATGGAATGAACAGCTCAAAAAAGCAAAGAGAAACGACAGTCCATCCTTACTTTAAGACATGAAGGTCAGTCAATACGGAATATTTTAAAAACTTTTCTTCAAGTGCAGTCATAAAAACCATCAAGCGCTATGATGATACTGGCTCTCATGAGGACCGCCACAGGAATGGAAGACCCAGAGTTACCTCTGCTGCAGAGGATAAGTTCATTAGAGTTACCAGCCTCAGAAATTGCAGCCCAAATAAATGCTTCACAGGGTTCAAGTAACAGACACATCTCAACATCAACTGTTCAGAGGGGACTGTGTGAATCAGGCTTTCATGGTCAATTTGCTGCAAAGAAACCACTACTAAAGGACACCAATAATAAGAAGAGACTTGCTTGGGCCAAGAAACACGAGCAATGGACATTAGAGCGGTGGAAATTTGTCCTTTGGTCTGGAATCCAATTTGGAATTTTCTGGTTCCAACCGCCGTGTCTTTGTGAGACGCGGTGTGGGTGAACGGATGATTTCTGCATGTGTATTTCCCACCGTAAAGCATGGAAGAAGAATTCTGCAGTGATACGCCATTCCATCTGGTTTGGGTTTAGTTGGACTATCATTTGTTTTTCAACAGGACAATGACCCAACACACCACCAGGCTGTGTAAGGGCTATTTGACCAAGAAGGAGAGTGATGGAGTGCTGCATCAGATGACATGGCCTCCACAATCCCAAAACCTCAACCAAATTGAGATGGTTTAGGATGAGTCGGACCGCAGAGTGAAGGAAAAGCAGCCAACAAGTGCACAGCATATGTGGGAACTCCTTCAACACTGTTAGAAAAGCATTCCAGGTGAAGCTGGTTGAGAGAATGCCAAGAGTGTGCAAAGCTGTCATCAAGGCAAAGGGTGGCTACTTTAAAGAATCTGAGATATAAAATACATTTTGATTTGTTTAACACTTTCTTTGGTTACTACATGATTCCATTTGTGTTATTTAATAGTTTTGATGTCTTCACTATTATTCTACAATGTAGAAAATAGTAAAAATAAAGAAAATCCCTTGAATGAGTAGGTGTTCTAAAACGTTGACCGGTAGTATAAGTGTTAAATTTGCTTAAAGCTAATCAACAAAAATGTACATTGTGATTTTGAATTTAAATGAGGTAGGATTTGTATTTCTTAACGTAACACACAGCAAAAACATTGAGGGGACTTCCATAGTGGTGAACATGCTGCTTCACAGCCATATATAGTCACACTGTCATGTTTTGGGTTACAAGGTTTTTGTCCACAAGGCAACTCTGCACTCTATGTGGCTCCAAATGACTGTTTAACCTCAAAGTGGCTTCTATCTCAGCCACAGAATGACTGCCTGGTCAACTGAAACACTTCAGCTTTCTGTTATTCATCACAATAGCGATATTATCTTTACTTGAACGACAAAGCCGGCCCTTTTTGTAGCATAGTAGATTTGCTCACCATCATCTACTAAAAGATGTTTGCTGTCACATTCAGTATTCTAATTATGTTATGAAGACACACACGGAGACAGTTTCGTATCTGAAATGGGTTTACAGAGTAGTGAAGATAAATAGCCAAATCGACACATCGTGCATTATGACAATCAACCCACAATGTACAGTACATGTAGCTTTTTCAACATTTTCATTCAGACTCACAGAAGTCTGCATCCCTCTTTGAAGCAGTTTTTCATCTTTCTCTCTCTCTCTCTCACTCACTCACACACACATACACAAACACACACAGGCACACACACACACACACCACAGGCCTTGATGGTGTTAATTAATCATTTGTGACTGTGAGCATGCCAAATGAGCTATATGACAGCCAAATGGGACAGAGCACGTCTCCAAAAAAATACCTTGCGTAAACACACTCACACACAATGTGTGCACAAACATACACATCTTCTAACTAAGACACATGTGCATTAAGCATCCACAGACACTTACACATCACACACACAAGCATGAGCAAATGCACACACACACACACACACTATGCTTTACCACACTATATGCTTTACAGTCACTTCATTGTGTGTGCACAAAGTAAAATATCTCCCAGAAAAGGAGCATTCAGGGTTTTCTGGCCTCCCTCTAATGTTCTGCTGGTTTTGTAATAATCCTGTTCTTCTCTCACGGGGACAGATATCATCCATCTCCAGGCCATCAATCTCTCTGCTGTATATTTTCTAAAGCACTTACGCAACTCTGAACTTGTCTCATTGTCTGCGTGAATTCTGGTCTAAGGTGCAGGTTCTTGCCACCAGCTGTAGAAGGCAAAGTGAAGTTGGCTGGGACGAACAAGGCAGTGACTGTAAGATTAACCCTTAGCCTCCTCTGCAAACCTTCCCCGCTCTGCTTTGTACCCTTGGTGCACAGGTGGGTTATTAGCTGTGTCTCTCCCCGGAGCGTTTCCAGAACACAAGGAGTTAACGAGGACACTTCCTGTGTTGGCAGCGGGCCCAGGTTCAGGACATGCCTCTGCTCGGAGAGGTGCAGGCTGGGAAACATCTGTGTGGCAGTGTCAAAAAGGACACACACACACACAGAAAGACACACAGACGTACGTGCACACACACCCACACACACACACACACACACACACACACACACACACACACACACACACACACACACACACACACAAACTGTACACATCATTTCTTGTCTATTTTCCCATTTGAAGACGTAAAGATATGGAGATGTGTAATTCGTCAGGCTATGTCAAGTCAAGGCCATAATGTTCCAAATGTAGTACAAACTGGCCTACTTCTGAATTATTGCTGGGTTATATGGTTTAAGGGAAGACGGAACTGAAGACTGATGTCACATGTCAAACATAAAATATCCTTAGGTGCTAGAACAAGTGGAACCTGCACACAGCTTTCTCCTTGGGTTGAGTGAGACAGATTTTAAGACTTTCCATGGCTTTGATTCAGTCACTACGACACTACGTCATAAGGACTGCATTCGTATAGGCCTATAGTACCATTATGTCAACACACTTTCAACTGCATTTTAGCTTTAGAATTGAGTCTTAAGCTCTCAATTGCATATTCTTCTACGTTATTACTGTCTCTCAGTCGGGCCTATAATGAGTAAATGGATGTAACCCACAAAGTGTGGCCCATTCACATACCCATACACCATAATGTCTATGTAGGTTGGTAACCCTGTTTTGGAGTGAAGCCACTGGTATATGACTGGAATTGAATGGTTAGTCCCTGTAGAAACTTTACTGCCCTTCTGCTGGTGGAGAGATTTATTTTTCTCCATATCTCTCTCTCTCTCTCTCTCTCTCTCTCTCTCTCTCTCTCTCTCTCTCTCTCTCTCTCTCTCTCTCTCTCTCTCTCTCTCTCTCTCTCTCTCTCTCTCTCTCTCTCTCTCTCTCTCTCTCTCTCTCTCTCTCTCTCTCTCTCTCTCTCTCTCTCTCTCTCAATGTTGAATGATGTGTTGCATGGTGTGTAACAGGGACCCTTTGTTTATTTAAGGCCTGGGTTGCCAGACGCAGCGCGGTGCGCCACACTAGACGCCTGCTGATAGGTCCGTGCCCCAGAGCGGTCGACTAAATGAAAATCACAACACTTCAAAACAGCAGGGTACAAAACATCTGTTGCACATAAGCGGTGCTGTGGGGATGTGGAGAGAAACATACTGTACAGTACAGAGGGGTGGTGTTGTATACAGAACAATATAATCAGAGAAGAATAGAACAGGATTGATTCAGGCTCAGTAATTTTGATTCAGAGGAACACGTCGCTCTTTCTTTCCTCTTTCTCCTCTCTGTCCTTGTGATAAGGTGTTGACTGTGTTCTAAGTGGTTGTGATTACAGTTGAGAGGTTACTCAGTAGAGACTCAGAGGAGGTAGGTACTAGGTAGTACAGAATGGTGCCTGTGGGGTAATGGCTGGGTGGGATGGATGTAGTTTACTGCCCCGTGCCCATGCCACTGTGCCCACTCATCTGCTGCAGGTGTGACTGACTCCCCTAGCTGTCTGAAACAGTGAGTCCTCTCTTTGTGTACCCCCTCCCCCCGTCGCTTTGTGACTCTTCCGGGAAGGCTGCGCCTTTACCAGTAAAACATCTCTTCTAGGCATCACGCCCCTATCTCCCCAACTAACCCTATCCCATCCCTGACACTCCTAACTGTAGAGAGTGTTTTTGGTCATTAGCTATGGCAACTGCAATCCTCTGAATCAATACTGTTTTCTCTGCTTTTGCTGTCCTGCTACAGAACTTCAACTGGCAAAGTAGAACTCTTACAGAAGACAAAACAAACATGTGATATTGAGTAATACTGAGGTGTGTCAATTAACTGTATCTTCAACCATTCTTATGTCATCATCCCACAGTATATCTAAGCACACACTTCTCACACACTTCAATCTCATCAAAATAATTAGATGCAAACAAACCCATGTGTGGTTTTATTTGACCTAAACTGATGAAAGGCAGTCAGGTGACAGTGAGGTCAAATTAATTTACGTGGTTCATCTTTGCTCTATTGTTGAAGCCAATCTCACTGCAAAAGAGTGCAGATGGTCTGCCGAATGTTCCACATTTACAAATATCAAACTATCTATATACTGTAAATGCTAGTTTACATGGCCCCTCAATCTTAGTAGAAATAATTGATCTGAACAATGGCCTGGGGGAATGATTTGAGTGTGACACCGTGTCTTTCAACCATCCCCAAGGACACTCATTTGATGGTTCCATGGACCCTCTCTCTCCTTCATAACAAACTGATAGTGACCCCAGTTCAAGACACAGAGAAAACAGGCTGGGGAGATACTGGCCAGGGCAGATAAAGTAAAGGCAGCTAGAGTATGTGGACCTAGGCCTCTGGAGAGGGGATTTGAGTTCAGGGAAAAGCAGACCGGGTCCATATGGAGTCAATCTTGCATTGCCATACCTCCAAAATCACATTGTTGTCACGCTTCCCTTGGAGGTCTGGATAATTTTCTATTGCAAAAACAGTTTGAATGAAGCAATGATTTTGATTGGATGTTAAATTTCAACCACCCTCCCCCCACATGCCTGTGGAAGGGTTGCTGTGTGTTATGTGCGTCACTGTTTCCCGTCCGGGTAGTTGTTGTTGCCTATGCTAGTTCAAGTGCTAATTTTCAAGTTATTAAGTGTGGCTGACAGTTTGTGATTTATATTTATTGAAATTGAAAGTGGATTACGCAGGTAAAGTCAAACGTCACTACTCAATATAAACCGCTCTGGTGACAAACACACGTTTTTTCTTGTCTCCATTCGTCCACATGGCTGCTGGCTGTGCTTTGCTACCAGTGAAAATATTGTGAAGATTGCCCAGTATTCTGTTTTTGTAAGGACCCAAAAAACAGAGGCAGTGGGACAACATATTCAAGTAAATACATTATTTACATGTAAAAAAACAATATATTATTTGCTAGCTAGCTAGCTGGCTACAGTAGGCCACTTTGTAGGCTAACTCAACTGAGCTGCTACCTAACTAGCTAACTTTACACACTGTTTAGCTAAGTGAATTAAATGTCATCAGCCAGTTAACTTCCTATTGGCTAGCTATTTATTTGATTTGATTTATTAGTATCCCCATTAGCCGATGCCAATGGTGACAGCTAGTCTTACTGGGGTCTGATGTATAACGAAAAATACTTCACAGACAAAATACTTTACAATTAACGTACATTTAAAAACATTAACATGTAGTGCATGTGTGCGTCTATCAGTTACACATACAGATCAGTATATACACACAACAAGTAGGTCACATGGAAGAGAGGAGTTGTGCCATGAGGTGTTTGCTGATCACTTGCGCTATATCAGATGGAAGAGAGTTCGATGCACTCATGACTCTGTGTAATACGATACATTTCCTTGAATTTGTTCTGGACCTGGGGAATGTTAAAGGACCCCTGGTGGAATGTCTGATGGGGTAAGTGTGTGTGTCAGTGCTGTGTGTAAATTGACTAAGCAAACAATTTGGAATTTCCAACACATTCATGTTTCTTAGAAAATGAGGAAGTGATGCAGTTAGTCTTTCCTCAACTCTTAGCCAAGTGAGACTGGCATGCATAGTATTAATATTATCCCTATAGGTTTACAATGAAGAGCAAGACGTGCCGCTCTGTTCTGGACCAGCTGCAGCTTAACTAGGTTTTTCTTTGCAGCACTTGACCATATGACTGGACAATAATCAAGATAAGTTAAAACTAGACCCTGCAGGACTTGCTTTGTGGAGTGTGGTGTCAAAAAATCAGAGCATCTCTTTATTACGGACAGACCTCTCCCCATCTTTACAACCATTGAGTCTATATGTTTTGACCATGACAGTTTACAATCGAAGGTAACACCAAGTAATTTAGTCTCCTCAACTTGTTCAACAGCCACACCATTCATTATCAGATTCAGCTGAGGTCTAGAACTAAGGGAATGATTTGTACCAAATACAATGCTCTTAGTTTTAGAGATCTTCAGAACCAGTTTATTACTGGCCACCCATTCCAAAGCAGACTGCAACTCTTTGTTAAGGGTTTCAGTGACTTCATTAGCTGTGATTTCTGAGGTATATATGGTTGAATCATAAGCATACATGGACACTTTTTTAATGCCAGTGGCAGGTCATTGGTAAAAATAGAAAAGAGTAGAGGGCCTAGACAGCTGCCCTGTGGTACACCACACTTTACATGTTTGACATTAGAGACAATTCCATTAAATAAAACCTTCCGAGTTCTATTAGATAGATAACTCCACGATATGGCAGAGGTTGAAAAGCCATAACACATACGTTTTCTCAACAACAGGTCATGATCAATAATATCATAGGCTGTACAGAAATCTAATAGTAAACTCCCACAATCTTCTTATTATAAAATGATTTCTTAAGCATGCTAAAAGTCTGTTGTTTATTTGTTTACAGATAAGTACCATTGTATTTGGTCAAACAGAGAAATGTAACTAGCTAGTACCAGCTAGCTAATTCTTGTCACTCGTGCTAGTCTTTACAGTCAAATATCACTTCAGATACATAAATATAAAACATTTTGATATAGCCAGCATTGCAGACCATCTCTCCCCTCTTGCTGCAGCTTTAGCTCAGCTCGAAATAACAGAGAAATACTGTGAAAACTAGAGTGCTGCAAACGTTATAAAAGGTTTTGTCCACAGTGCTTGTTTTGTTGAAATGTTTTGTCTTAATTGTACTGATCTGGGGAGCACCTTTGCAGCTCCGCCCAAGCAACGCATTTGCTTGGTTTGACATGTTGCGAGGCGTCACTGATTTACACTGGGTTCCGACCCCTGTTTAGCTGATTTCTGCCATGGAACTTCCCCAGGCTTCCCATTTTAGGGAAGCTTGGTTAGTGACAAGGCTAATATGGAGTGGACAGGGCTGAATGGATACGGTGAGTTTTTCAGACAATGTAGAGGGGTGAGTGAATATTAAGATGGAGTTGAACTAATGACTGACTTAAAGTGATGCAAAAAGGTGCTATATCAAACATTAAATAAAAAAATATCAATTTTATTAAATTGATTGATTAATTGGCTGGTTCGTTGATTGATTGCTTGTGTCAGTAAATTACAGCTGCAGAGGAAGTGTTGTGTGGTTTTAGGTTCGTAGGAATGAACCGTGTGTCAGACATTGGGGTTGTCAGTGTGAGAGAGCACAATGGAGAACCTCAGGCCCATAGGATGTTGTCAGCCCAAGAGAATGAGGATGATGTGACATCACATCCTGTCTTCCCTTCACTGCTTCACCGTATCAAATGCACACACACACACACACACACACACACACACACACACACACACACACACACACACACACACACACACACACACACACACACACACACACACACACACACACACACACACACACACACACACACACACACACACAAGGATGGGTTAAGTGGTTTCCTGCTCAGGAATACACAGATGTGTTGTCTTTGTTTTCCTCACATCCTGTCCTCTGTCTTTACTGTACTTCACCTGCTCTCTAGGCATTTCATTTCATGCAAACGCCTTTGCAAAAGCTCCCTTCGATGCAACCTAGCTTGCTCTTTCAGAGAACATTGTAGACTGTGACCCTAATCAGCATTACACTGAAGGTTAAATTGTTGCTGTCCCTCTTGGCAAGGTTACGCTTGTAAATGAAGATTGGTTCTTAATTGACCTTCCTGCTTAAAATGAGGGATAGAGTGGATTAGGAGAAACTAATGGAAACTCAAACTCGAGTCTGATCATGCTTTCTTAAGACACTTTTTCCATGTGAAGTCTTAGAAAACTAAAGGCAAGCATTCCTACTCTAAAATCAACAAAATTGTCCATTCTGGATTTTCTGAAGTCCAGTATCCATCTATCTTTCTCTATCTCTTCCCTCTACCTCTCTCACTCTAAGTCCAGTGTAAAGCATTAATGACAGAAGTACCCCACACAGCAGCAGCCAGCCAGCAGGATGATGCACTCCCCTCATCTCCCAGACCCTTTCTGCTCCTCCTCTCCTCCCTCTCTCTCTTCTCTCCTCTAATTGAGGAGTGTAATTTGATGGCACTCGTAACAGAGTTAGAAAGCAATTAGCGTTGGGGCCTGTCGGCACGAATGGCGCAGAGAGCCCACCTGTGGGCCACTTTTTAATTTGGTGGAGTGCTGAGTGCTTAGTGCAGGGACCCCAGCTTTGATATACTCAGTAGATGGTAAATCCTGTTAGCGATAACTCCGCAAACTCCCCCGCCGACCAATTTCCATCTAATCCCCTGGTTAGAGACACACCATGGCGGGCAACAAATTATTAGGGTGTCATCTGGCCCAGGATTAAAAAAACGGACTCCTTCACATAAAAGAGGAGAGGAATGGAGGAGAGGAGAAGGATGGGTGTTTAATTAAAGAGGCTGATCCGTGCTGTTTGTTGAAGAACTAATTGTCTGTGTCCCTGAGGAGGCACTTTCCTCAAGAAGCCTCTCCAAATTACACTGGTGACGGTAAATCCTCACATGTTGCATGGTGGAAACCACTACACTAACAGTAGACATAATAATTCAAAGCAATATGTTTATTTAAAAAACCAAAACAGTAAAAAAAAGAATACATTCTCTCTGAGGATATGTCCACATCTTGGAGTCTGTGAGTATTTGTTCTAATTACTCTGACGTTCTCAATCCGGTCGGAAACCGGGGTGTTTCTCTGCGCCCTCAGGGGAGTGTGTTTAACATGTAATCCTGAAGAATGACACTTGACCGAGAGCAACCTCTGCCTCCTCATTAAAGCTTAGGACATCTAGTTAGGACATCTACTTTGTGCATGACACAAGTAATTTATCCATCAATTATTTATTGACAGATTATTTCACTTATAATTCACTGTAACAAAATTCCAGTGGGTCAGAAGTTAACATACACTAAGTTGACTGTGCCTTTAAACAGCTTGGAAAATTCCAGAAAATTATGTAATGGCTTTAGAAGCTTCTGATAGGCTAATTGACATCATTTGAGTTAATTGGAGGTGTACCTGTGGAAGTATTTCAAGGCCTACCTTCAAACGCAGTGCCTCTTTGCTTGACATCATGGGAAAATCAAAATAAATCAGCCAAGACCTCAGAAAAAAAATTGTAGACCTCCACAAGTCTGGTTCATCCTTGGGAGCAATTTCCAAATGCCTGAAGGTACCACGTTCATCTGTACAAACAATAGTATGCAAGTATAAACACCATGGGACCACGCAGCCGTCAGACAGGAAGGAAGGAGTGCGTTCTGTCTCCTAGAGATGAACGTACTTTGGTGCGAAAAGTGCAAATCAATCCCAGAACAACAGCAAAGGACCTTGTGAAGATGCTGGAGGAAACAGGTACAAAAGTATCTATATCCACAGTAAAATGAGTCCTATATTGACATAACCTGAAAGGCCGCTCAGCAAGGAAGAAGCCACCACTCCAAAACTGCCATAAAAAGGCCAGATAAAGGTTTGCAACTGCACAAGGGGACAAAGGTCGTACTTTTTGGAGAAATGTTCTCTGGTCTGATGAAACAAAAATAGAATTGTTTGGCCATAATGACCATCGTTATGTTTGGAAGAAAAAGGGGGAGGCTTGCAAGCCGAAGAACACCATCTCAACTGTGAAGCACTGGGGTGGCAGCATCATGTTGTGGGGGTGCTTTGCTGCAGGAGGGACTGGTGCACTTCACAAAATAGATGGCATCATGAGGTAGGAAAATTATGTGGATACATTGAAGCAACATCTCAAGACATCAGTCAGGAAGTTAAAACTTGGTTGCAAATGAGTCTTCCAAATGGACAATGAACCCAAGCATACTTCCAAAGTTGTGGCAAAACGGCTTAAGTACAACAATGTCAAGGTATTGGAGTGGCCATTACAAAGCCCTGACCTCAATCCTATAGAACATTTTTGGGCATAACTGAAAAAGCGTGTGCGAGCATGGAGGCCTACAAACCTGACTCAGTTACACCAGCTCTGTCAGGAAGAATGGGCCAAAATTCACCGAACGTATTGTGTGAAGCTTTTGGAAGGCTACCCGAAATGTTTGAGCCAAGTTAAACAATTTAAAGGCAATGCTACCAAATACTAAATGAGTGTATGTAAACTTCTGACCCACTTGTAATGTGATGAAAGAAATAAAATATGAAATAAATCAGTCTCTCTACTATTCTTCTGACATTTCACATTATTAAAATAAAGTGGTTATCCTATTGTGAAAAACTGAGTTAAAATATATTTGGCTATGGTGTATGTAAACTTCCGACTTAAACTGTACATATCCCAACCAGAGGCCGTGGATAACAGGCAACATCCGCACTGAGCTAAAGGATAGAGCTGCCGCTTTCAAGGAGTGGGCCACTAATCTGGACACTGATAAGAAATTCTGCGAAGCCCTCTGACGAACCATCAAACAGGCACAGCATCAATACAAGACTTAGATTGAATCCTACTGCACCGGCTCTGAAGCTCGTTGGATGTGGCAGGGCTCGCAAACTATTACGGATTACAAAGGGAATCCCAGCCGTGAGCTGCCCAGTGACACATGCCTACCAGACAAGCTAAATTACTTCTACGTGCGCTTCGAGGCAAGCAACATTGAAGCATTAATGAGAGCACCAGCTGTTCCGGACGACTGTGTTATCACACTCTCCGTAGCCGATGTGAGTAAGACCTTTAAACAGGTCAACAGACTGATCACAACGACGTGTACTCAGAGCATGCGTTGACCAACTGGCAATTGTCTTCACTGACATTTTCAACCTGTCTCTGACCGAGTCTGTAATACCAACATGTTTTAAGCAGACCACCATAGTCCCTGTGCCCAAGAACAGGGACTATGTCTGTAGCCATGAAGTGCTTTGAAAGGTTGGTAATGACTCATGTCAACATCATTATCCCAGAAACCCTAGACCCACTCCAATTTGCATACCGCCAAAACAGATCCACAGATGATGCAATCTCTATTGCACTCCACACTGCCCTTTCCAACCTGGACAAACGGAACACTTATGTGAGAATGCTATTCATTGACTACAGCTCAGCGTTCAACACCATAGTACCCTCAAAGCTCATCACTAAGGATCCTGGGACTAAACACCTCCCTCTGCAACTGGATCCTGGACTTCCTGACGGACCGCCCCCAGGTGGTGAGGGTAGGTAGCAACACATCTGCACGCTGATCCTCAACACTGGAGCTCCCCAGGGGTGCGTGCTCAGTCCCCTCCTGTACTCCCTATTCATCCACGACTGCATGGCCAGGCACGATTCCAACACCATCATTAAGTTTGCAGACGACACAACAGTGGTAGGCCTGATCACCGACCACGACGAGACAGCCTATGAGGAGGAGGTCAGAGACCTGGCCGGGTGGTGCCAGAATAACAACCTAGCCCTCAACGTAAGCCTTTTGGACTTAGACTTGGCAGTCCGGTACTGCTTGCTGTGCGGTAGCAGAGAGAATAGTCTATGACTAGGGTGGATGGAGATTTGGCTATTTTTAGGGTCTTCCTCTGACAACACCTGGTATAGAGGTCCTGATGGCAGGACGCTTGGCCCCAGTGATGTACTGGGCCATTTGCACTACCCTCTGTAGTGCCTTGAGGTCAGAGGCTTAGCAGTTGCCATACCAGGCAGTGATGCAACTAGTCAGGATGCTCTCGTTGGTGCAGCTGTAGAATGTTTTGAGGATCTGAGGACCCATGCCAAATCTTTTCAGTCTCCCAAGGGGGAATAGGCATTGTTGTGCCCTCTTCACGACTGTCTTGGTGTGTTTGGACCATGATAGTTTGTTGGTGATGTGAACACCAAGGAACTTGAAGCTCTCAACCTGCTCCACTACAGCCCCGTCGAAGAGATTGGTGGCGTGCTCGGTCCTCCTTTTCTTGTAGTCCATGATCATCTCCTTTGTCTTGATCACATTGAGGGAGAGGTTGTTGTTCTAGAGCAGGTCACAGACTGTTCTCTCTACTACCGCATGGCAAGTGGTACCGGAGCGCCAAGTCTAGATCCAAAAGGCTCCTTAACAGCTTCTACCCCCAAGCCGTAAGACTGCCGAGCAGTTAATCATATGGCTACCCAGACTATTTGCATTGACCCCCCCCCCTTTTTTTGCGCTGCTGCTACTCACTGTTTATTATCTATGCCTAGTCACCTTACCCCTACCTACATGTACATATTACCTCAATTACCTCGACTACCCCCGTAGCCTCGTTATTGTTATTTAATTGTGTATTATTTAGTAAATATTTTCTAAACTTAAATGTTTCTTAAAACTACATTTTTGATTAAGGGCTTGTCAGTAAGCATTTTACAGTAAAGTCTACACCTGTTGTATTCGGCGCCTGTGACAAATACCATTTGATTTTATTTGTATCAGCACAATGGACAGCGCCCTACAGCTAGGCAGTTTTGGTAATTAATATACTGTAGGCTACAAGATAGATAGGGCAATTCATCTATTACAAACAGCCGTACACATAGCTGTCTTACCAAAAGAATGCAAAGTAAATGCTTAAAGTTGTAGCCTAGTTATTCATGCATGCAAACCAAAATACTGAATAGCGGTTTGGCTTAGAATACTGACAACTGCAAATGCGAACAACCGCAAATGCGAACGAATGGAACAGAACAAAACAGCGGTCCAGGTAGTAGGCCTAGTAAACAAAATATTATATCCATAAAGGCATGACACAATATATGTCACGTTCTGACCTTAGTTCCTTTTTTATGTCTTTATTTTGGTTTGGTCAGGGCGTGAGTTGGGGTGGGCATTCTATGTTCTATATTCTATGTTTTGTTCTATGTGTTGTATTTCTGTGTTTGGCCTAGTATGGTTCCCAATCAGAGGCAGCTGTCAATTATTGTCTATGATTGAGAACCATACATAGGTAGCCTGTTCCCACCTGTGTTTGTGGGTAGTTGTTTCCTGTTTCGTGTTTGTTTCACCATTCAGCACTGTTTTGATTTTCGTTGTTATTTCACTTTGTTATTTTTGTATTTTCATGTTCTGTTCTATTAAAGTAACATGGACACTTACCACGCTGCGTTTTGGTATTCCTCAACAGAAGAAGAAGAAAATCGGTACAATATATATCTAAATGCTGCAAACAAAAGGCGAATGAAGATCCAAATAACCAAAACATAGCCTACAGCCTACTACAGTGAGATGCAGCCTTGCACAGCTGTCTTTCCAAATAAATAGGCCTATACAGGCCCGCTTCAAACATGGAAAATCATGCCGCTCGCTCGCTCATGAGTTCAGCAACACATTGTGATACGGCACAAAAAACTTCTGTGAATCCAATGTGACTCACGTAATCAATTAAGCAATGCCAGCCTACCATAAACACGTTTCCAATAATTACAGAAAACCATAATAGAAAACCATAATAGAAGTACCTATTTCTATCATGAAACGTATGTAGCTATACCCAGGGGCGTCATTTGGGTTCTTGAATTGGAATTATTTTGAATCTCGCTGCGCTCTATCAGCACCATGGACAGCAAGCTTTTTATAAAAAGCAAGCAGCTAGATTGTTTCAATCTTACCTTTTCTAAAGAGTTGCCGCTTTCTTGATGCTCTGTGGAACTTCCTGAATAATCGATCATTCCAATTCTCTCCGAAATCTTCTTGTAAGGTCCCGAGCTTCCCTCGGGTGTAGCATGCTTCTTCTTTGCTGAATCAACACGTTTGTTAAAGTGGAAAATGAGTTCTCCCATGTAGCTGTGGACGCCCCAAAAGTCAGTCCATGTTTCAGTGCAGTAAGCACAGTCGGCATAACGGAGAGAAGTCCAGAGAATTGTTGCAGGGTACCAAAAGTCAGTCCATGTTTCAGTGCAGGAAGCATGGTCGGCAAAGCAGAGAGAAGTCCAGAGAATCATTGCAGGATACCAAGTGGGGTCCATTTTTCCCATCTAAAATGTGTCATGGCTCTCTATGTCAAGGGCACACAGGGCCTCCGCCAGTTGGCTGTTGCGTTAGCTGAATGATTCTGACATTTCACCAAAAACAGCATCCAAAGTGCTGAAGAACAATCTTTTAAACTCAGTCTTTTCTCCTCTCTTCTGCTGGCCTGCTGTACTGTCTACCACGTATTGCTGGAGATTTGTACTTACATAACATCGTCATTTGCTCTGGTGGTGCGTCAGTGCCACTGGCACTGCACTGTGCCCAAATGTCTTCAAACTCACTGTCGCATCTCAGCTTCTCAACACACTCCAACGCACTGTGGACCACTTTGACTCTAGTGTAAAGATCTGTTGCTTTCGCCTGGACTAATTTGTTTGGGAGATGGAGAAGACTGAGGATTCTGTGCACCATGGTGGCTGTAACTTAAGGCTGGTACAGATAAACTTAAAGAGATACAGATTCCGTCACTACCTTCAGCAGCCCTGTAGCCTCAAGTCTTACTTCTGTGTTGTAGAAATGCATGTGTTTTCCCCCGCATTTTATGGAAACCAAAGGGGTCACACTTAACTGCCCAGTGGCTTTCCATAGCCCCACTACACAAACTGTGGCGCGCCCTGTCCATTGTGCTGACAGCGCAGCACAGATACACATTTCTAACCCGAACCCTAAAACTGAGGGGGCTAAAGTCTGGGCTGGGGGGGCTAAACCCCTTTAGCCCCCTTCTGGAGCCGGTCCGGGTTTACCCTTCAGTGTCACCACATCCCGTTACGAGGGGTGTTCCTTGGCAGTCCCCTCGCTCTGCCTCAGATTGGCGCGAAGTGACAAACTGCAGCCAGGGGTAATGGAGCCCATCATCCAATGGCTGAGTAATGAAGAGGAATTATGGATAATGAGGAAGGATAGACAGCTTTACCTGAGAGGACAGATCTCAAAGAATTCTCACCTCCCATCCTCACAGCGGTAAATCTAGGGGAGGAGGAGGCGGTGGTGGAAGTGGGGGCATGACAGAACTCACACATGAGAAAGCACACTCAAACTTGTACATTTACAACCTCTTCAACCTCTGTTCTCTGATATTGGAAGTTATCAAGCTGCTGCATTAGAAGGAACATGATAAAATTGGTCTTCTCCACAAAAAAAGAAAATAGCAACAAACCCAAACACAGGTACAGTAACAAACCCAAACACAGAGACAGATAACAAAGATGTAGTTCCTCATACTTCAACTACCAATACATAACTCTCATATGACTGTGCTTTTAAACCTGAAGTGAAGGACAAAATGTTTATGTTTGTCTCTGAGGCCAGTCAGCAAACTAATTAAACAAATCCGGGGAATAGATTTACTTGGCTGAACCATCAGGGGAAATTTTCATCTGATGATTCCCAGAGATGGTGTCTGATGATGGATGACCAGGGTGTCCAACCAAATACTTACACAGAGTGAGCCAGCATCCCGCTGCCCTTTCACTTTGCATCTCTGGCAGAGAAGTCACTGTATTTGGCTGGCCTCTTATTCTGGATCTGCGCCCAACCCAAGCACAAATCCCCATTGGCTCACACAAACTTGTCGCTAGGCAGTTTAAGCCAGTGAAGTTTCTCAAACATCCCCCAACTTCCCACAAGCCCCACCTCTGGCCCCTGCTTAATCAAACAAGAGAAGAAGAAAAAAAGAAGTTGGAGCTATCCCACATCACTGGACAATGACAGGGGGAAGACAGATGGGATTGTCCTAGTGTGAATCTGCCAAAAAACAGGGAGCTAACAGAGCAGACGTATACATATATTTGAATTCCCCCTCCATGTCACTTTTCTTTGTCCTCTTGACATCTTTGCTTGTGTCCACAGCCAAATATACTGACCAGTATTTACAGTACATTGTCTCTGAGTGCGTTGTCTCTGAATGTATGGCCAGTTACAGCATTAATCAGCACAACACAAGTAGCTCTGATGTTGAAACTCTTAGATACTTCACTATCGATAAAACCCAGGGCTTGTGACCCGTGTGAATACTGTAAATCTGTTCCACTCAAAGTTCTTCTTTCTCCTTCTCACTCACAGCCTCTCATGTCCCCATATTATATCTGCTGTCCCATTCCTGATTCTTGGTCCCTAGTTCCTGAGACCTAGCTATGTGTGTCTGTTTGTGTGTCTGTAAGGATGTGTGACTCTACCTGGCACCATCACAGTGTTTCCAGGCCGTGCTAATGCCTTTAGCATCCAGCTCCAGCTAGACTCGGACACAACAGGAAGCACACTGCTCAGCTGTCACCAAACACTGCCTCTGGTGGCCAGGGGGGTCACGCCAGAACAAAAAGAAGAAAAAAGACAACGCTTTAATTTATGCTGCCATTATTTTTCAGGATCCCAGAGAGCATTGGACTAGGAGGGATGGGGGACATGGGGGAAGTTGAGGAGGAGAGTGTTTCAAAATCAGTGAGGCAAAACCATTCCAGATACAGAGCGACCGAGGGGTGCTATCATGTCCTATCCTCGGCTCTCTGTTTAAGGAGTGGGAGCGGTGCAGTCGCAGTCTCGCAGATAGTGAACAAATGTTCTTTTGAGGCGGCGTTGCACAAGACTTGGTTCTCTTGCGAGGCCCAGCAACGGGCTGGCCTGCTGCAGATGGCTGGGAAAACAAGAGACAAACAGTCTGTGACAAAACATGGCTGCTGATAGCAGTGCATGATGCAACGTGGTGGGAGGTAAATGATTGTACGCATCCAGCCATCTGCTTCAATGGGTTTTCCCTTTTGCTTGTCAGTGACTGTGCATTACCAAATCACTTTGAGTATTGATCACTATGCAGCAAAACTCTTCAGACTTGGCCCACTTCATAATCTTCAGCTTCTTTACTCGTCATTTCATCATCACTTGAAATTCCATTTAGTCTTCTGTTGTTGTCAGCATAATTGCTTGTTTCTAACAGTATTTCCAAGACAAGACCACATGACACAGCTGATGTCAGAATCACACTAAAGCCCACGTACCGTAAGGTTATTATATCTTATTACAGTAATTGTGAGTAAAGAGCACGGAGTCTTTTTGTGTCAGAGCAGCTTGCATCATTTTCAGAAGAAAGTCAGGAAAACGAAACAAAAACTGGAGTAGAGCAAATGTTATTTCCATTACATCTGGGATATTTCTGAATTTACAACCCAGGTTTCCCTCACAAAATGGTGGTGCAGACTATTAACACATAATTACGTAGTGCGAAAATAGAAGCATATGACCAGTGTTCACCCTCAATACTCTTTTAGTTTTATGTGCCTTAAAGAAACTGCAAAAATGTATGGAATACGCCTGGAAATTGTCACTGTACATGAGTAGACAAGAGAGATTTCTTGTCACCAAACTTCTGGCTGCCAGTTCTTAAGAAGACGGGCCAGATGACTTCACATAACATTATCATCGCTTAGCACTTCAGACTTGAGATCACAAGTTCTCGCTTTCATTAACCTTTTACTGCAGTGGGCTAAATCAGCATCACACATAGTGATTCTTGGTAGTCTTAACAAATCTACTTTGAAACAAAAGTATATACCTCACACACATGTGTAAGTGCTTAATAATAAAGAAGACACCTGTACTGTCAGATGTATTTCATTTTGAGTTTGCATCCCAATATTACACTTTATATACATCACAGAATATAACAACACTTTTTGACATAGAAACACCGTATTTTCACCTGTTTTATCACCTGGTCTTTATTAATTATGAATTTTACCACCTATGCGGCCAAAGAGGGTGCTTTTGGTCATTGACTGCAGGAAAGGGCTACCAGCTTTGTGAGCATTAATTTGGAACAGGCATGCTTTCTCTCTGTGAACTGCTGTGTATGGTATGTCATCTCTTAGGGTCCAAATCAAATTGAGCCTGTCGCATGTAACATGGAGCAGAGGAGAGAAATTCATCGTCATAATTGTGGGATTGCGAGAGAGAAGAGTTTCACACATCAAATGGCCTCCAATCCACTCTGAACAACAAGCTCATGGTACCTATAACTGTCCCCCCTCTCTATTGTGTTCTCTCTCTTCCTCTCCTCTCTTTCACCCCCCATTATAATGACTATTCCATTAACGTGAGAAGTGAGACTACCAGGAACTCTTACTATTCATTGAGTTAACTTTAATAATAAGATTGGACCAGGAGCTCTGGGCGATGGAGGGTGGCCGAGAGGAGAAGGCCCAGAGAGGGTTGCCCTTGTCTGGGAACAGTCATGTCCATTGTCTGGGGTGAGTAGGTGTTTTGGTCTAGATTGGCTGGTCCCAGTTCTGTAATTGCGGGCTGGAATGTGAGCCCAGTTAGGGGAAATTTACTGACTACTGGCTGTCATTGTTCCAGAGAGCTTCAGAGCTAGATCTCGCGTTGAGATCTCAGCACCACTCCGGAGTCATGGCCGGCAATTTGCATGATGTATTTTTATTAGTTCATTGAGGCCCCTCGGTCTCCATTGGAAGTTAGGAGACACTGAGGATCATCTGATTGACTGGTTATCTGACTGGTACAGAGAGTACAGATAACATGTGTTATGTCCCATCACACGGATGTCCCATGTGATGGGACATCCGCAATGAGAATCCTGCATATGTTCATGGGTGATTGTGTACGTGAATGTATGGTCACGCACATAGTAGGGTATACAGTTCTGATTTCAAACTTAAACCTTCCTCAATGTTTTCAGTGTATGAATGCCTGTTGAGATCTACAGGACATTCAAGGTGTACCAATATGTGCTTTGATTTGCATGGCATTTGCATGAAACAGAGAAAGAGAGCAAACGAGTAGGATGAAATGTCCATTCTGTGATTTGGGAAGGGATGGCCGCTTAGTCAACTGTCTCCAGACTTTCAGACATACTGCCAGGTGGCTGAAAGCTTGCTTAGTAGCTGTCTACCCCTCTCTTTCTCACTGATCTCCCATGCAGAACATGTTCTCTCAAGATTCACACACCATCTACATATTCACCTCACATTGTGACATTATTTCGCTGTCTGGTGTTTCATCTCGAAGTGTGCTGATTAGAATCTCCCCTCCACAGCGCCCGTGTGAGGAGTCGAGAGCAGAAATCAAGGAAAGGTTCTTAGAAGTTTTTTGTGTGTGTGTGTGTGTGTGTGTGTGTGTGTGTGTGTGTGTGTGTGTGTGTGTGTGTGTGTGTGTGTGTGTGTGTGTGTGTGTGTGTGTGTGTGTGTGTGTGTGTGTGTGTGTGTGTGTGTGTGTGTGTGTGTGTGTGTGTGTGTGTGTGTGTGTGTGTGTGTGTGTGTGTGTGTGTGTGTGTGTGTGTGAGAAAGAGAGAGAGACAGGCCAATGGAGGACAATCATTCTGGTGATCTTATCTCACTAAACAATCCTTATCTCCGAACCAATCTTACATGAAGGCCATCACATCCTGCGGATCAAGGTTTTACCTTATAACTGGTCAATGAATTTTAATTTAGACATTAATTTCCTTTTAAAATGTCCATTATATAGTGTAAATGAGTGTGCATTGCTCTGTTGTGTCCACAGCTCCCTCAAATTACACACATTTTCTTCTGCTAAACATACACTGAGCGTACAAAACATTAGGAATACGGGGCATGGACTACAAGGTGTTGAAAGCGTTCCACAGTGATGCTGGTCCATGTTGACTCCAATGCTTCCCACAGTTGTGTCAGTTGGCTGGATGTCCTTTGGGTGGTGGACCATTCTTGAATCAACACGGGGGGGGGAAAACAGCAGCGTTGCAGTTCTTGACACACTCAAACCGGTGCACTTGGCACCTACCCCGTTCAAAGGCACTTAAATATTTGGTCCTGCCCATTCACAATCTGAATGGCACACATACACAATCCATGTCTCTATTTCCTTATTTAACCTGTCTCCTCCCCTTCATCTACACTGATTGAATTAACAGGTGACATCAATAAGGGATCATAGCTTTCACCTAGATTCACCTGGTCAGTCTGTCATGGAAAGAGCCGGTGTTCCTAATGTTTTGTACACTCAGTGTATATCTTTTGGATTATTGTTCAGCTGCATGTCACATACTAAACATTATCTCAAGACTTTGCTCTGCAGACAGTGATTTGCACCTCTCTCTCTTTATCTCTCTCAGTCCCACGTACACGTGCGCACGTACACAACCACACACACACACACACAGAGACACAGACATGCATACACACACGGGGAGACTCATTGTTCCACAGGAAATGATCTACCCACACAGACAGTAGGCTTGTCTACTCTAGACTTAACCTTATAATAAAGGCCCTACCACTGGTCCAGCTACAGTATGCTTTATGGTAGGTCCTAGTTTCATTAACAAGTTATACCTTGACTATAGTCACTGGCCTGGGCGAGGAAGAGAGAGAGAGAGAGAGAGAGAGAGAGAGAGAGAGAGAGAGAGAGAGAGAGAGAGAGAGAGAGAGAGAGAGAGAGAGAGAGAGAGAGAGAGAGAGAGAGAGAGAGAGAGAGAGAGAGAGAGAGAGAGAGAGAGAGAGAGAGAGAGAGAGAGAGAGAGACCTGATATATATACAGAGAATGATTCAGTGGCCTGTTATCCACATAGGGCAGGCACATTGGTCCTATTGAGAGAGAGAGACCTGATATACAGATATACAGAGAAATATTTAGTGAAGGAGTCTTTAAATGACAGTTAGTCAGTATCAGAGTAAAGACAGAGCTATAGCTTCAGCCTGAATTGGCCTCTCTACCCTTGAGGTCTTTGGGTTTCAACACTTTGAGGAGGCCAGAGGGAGAGCAGCTGCTTTCTCTGCTTCTCGTAAAGACTGAAACAAACACATACATGCACACAGAGACACACACAAACACAAACACTCACACACATACACTGGAAGGGAGGCAATGAGACTCCCAGTAATGGATGATGCAGGTGTTAAGATGTTTCAAGTGGGAATTTCCCAAAGCCCATGAAGTATTCAGCAATGGACCATGGTAGTCCCTTCTTAACTACATGTGTCCAGGGGAAAGTTTTTTTACCGTCCAAGCCCAGCACCTGCCCTGTAAATACTGTCTTCCCTCCATGTAACCCTACCCCTCAATTACATCATCCACCCGTGAACTCATCCATCTCCCTGCAGAGACAGTAAGGATACATACATGTTGTCATCTGACAGTGTGAAAAATGGAGCACTGCAGGTGGCTTGGTTTTTTGGCGGTCAAGATTCAATCATACTATCCATTGGATATGAGATGGTAGGTCAAGTTATAGTACTGTACAGTGTTCAGATCAATAGTCTAGAAGTGACTCTACATTGTCAACACTGCCTTCTGATATGTTTTAGTGTACAAACAGGGCTAAATTCAGAAAAGTATTCCCCTTTGAAGAATGAACCTTCCTTGATCCAAACTGTCAGAAGCAATGGGTCTATGATTCCAAGGTTCTAATCTCACTGTGAACATTTTATTTCACATATAAAACCATCTATAAAATGTCTCTATCTTTATTTCTGTTATAAAAGCAGAGCAGGGGCCTGAATACCAGCCCCTATATTCTGCCATGTCACCCCACCACCCTACTCATTTCATTAGGAACCAGCCACCAGACACTTCAGAGAAACATTCAATTACACTCCGACTGTAATTAAATGTCCCTCAAATGAGTTCATTTAAATCATCTTCTTCATTTGGGCTTCACACAGGATTGCTTGGCTCTGAATAGGGCTCTCAAATGAACATTAAGTCCCTCACCCACTGGGAGTGTTTCAAGAGGCTATGTTCACAATCGCAGGCAGACGACATTTTCTCAAGCTAAGCAAGCTAACAATGGATGGTTGTTTAATAGGGATGGATACACACACACACACACACACACACACACTAAAACACACATGGATAGACGCAAAAACACACACACATGGACAGACACGAACACACACACAAACACACACAGGTGAATTACAGCTCACACAATGACAATAGGTTCTATATGGGTTAATTGGGTAGCCTTTGTATTTTCAACGTAGCGATTAGTCCTCTAGCACAGGAGACATTGTGTGACATTAGCTTAAATGATGTGTGATTTAACACTCATAATGGGGCGGATCTGTGAGGTGCCAACATCTATCTCCTCACGTCCCCATGTAGGCACCAGACACAGGTCTAGGTTTACCATTTAAAGGTTTGAAATACAAAGCAATGAAAGAGTAAAATGTCACCTCAGATCCCATGATTAGTAAAGGTTGATACTAGGGACAATATAACTAATAAGCTCTCTTCCAGTAGACACACATGACTAAATAACACAGTGGAGGAGCTTTACTTGGCCTCCTCTTGAACTGTCTCTCTTTCTCTATACAACATGTCATGTTTACAAGGACCACAATGCCCACAGGTAGCAGAATACAACAAAACACACAGTAAACACAAGAGACAGGAGGTACAGAAGTAAATAAAGTAATTTTTTAAATGTTAATCTTTTTTTTTTAACCTTTATTTAAACAGGTTTTTCTCATTGAGATAACATCTCTTTTCCAAGAGAGACCTGGTCCAATAGCAGCAGGGGGGACAACGTTTCAGACAAAACAACTTACATACACTAACACATCATTAAACAAAACTATAAACACACATACAGTACAACACTTACATATTACATTAAAAACACAAACATTTTGACTAAAAACAGCTCTCCTAAAAACAATTACACTCTTCTATGATATATACATCGATCAAGTGTTTAAACTCCACCAACGAAACTAGATCATCACATTTTAAAATGTTCAGGAGAGAATTCCAGGACGACGGTGCTAAGTAACTAAAACTATTTCTACCATGACCTGTTCTTATTTTTGGTACTGTTAGAAGCAAATCAGAATGGGACCGTAATAGATATTTATTTACTGACCTGACTAAAAAAGAACAGAGATAAAATGGCATTTTACCCAATATGGCCTTATAAATCATTGTATACCAGTTTTTACGCCTATGCAAGGTCAATGACGACCAGCCAACAGCGCTGTAGAGATCACAACGATGTGTTATACGTTTCTGATTTGTAATGTACCTGAGGGCCGCATGATACACTGAATCAAGTGCTCTCAGGGTAGTGGCTGAGGCCTGCATATATATAACATCACTAAAATCTAAAACCGACAGTAATGTACATCGTACCAGCTCCTTCCTGGCCTCAAAAGAAAAACAAGCCTTATGCCGGTAATAAAATCCTATTTTCAGCTTGAGCTTCCTTATCAAGTTCTCTACATGCACAGTGAAGCTCAGCTTATCATCAACCCACACAAACAAATATGTGTACTCTTTAACTTGCTCTATAGTATGTCCAGCCAATGTAGCAATGACATGATTTATAACATGCCTGGCATTTGAAAATACCATGCATTTTGTTTTACCCGAATTTAGAATCAGCTCAGTATGTAGATACTGTATCAAAGTACAGATCCCGGACGAGCCCCCAACAATGTTACGATGACGAAAGCATGAGTCTAGCAGCCATCTTAGCTAGAGCTGAGCTTCTGAGTCCTATTCAACACATACAGTATAGGTCAATAGCAGTCTTGAAAAACCAAAACAACTTCTCTCTCTGTTCCACTCTGTTACAGTTTTTTCCAACTGCTTACACACAAAATCTTTTCATGTCACACAATTTTTGAAACCTCTCACTCAAAGTGCAAAACTACACACCAAATATCCAAAACCATAAGCTATTTCTCAGCCACTGACTCAGCTGTCAATTGCATGAAACACTTTTTTCAAAACACTCTACCTAAAACATAAAAATCTAACAGGAAGTGACTTGATTTCCTTTTCCAAACACAACCAATCAAAATGCTACACTTATTCACCAGGTCACACACACACTCCTCACATGTGCAAACACTAATAGCTTAACTGATCACTAACCAAGCACTGCTTTACTGTAGTATAGGCCTATAAATAGGTCAAAGGTCAGATTACCTGTTTTGAACAATGGATGCCAACAATGGACAGAGAGCAAGAGGAGTAGGAGGGAGAGGAAGAGGAAGAAGAGGACGAGGGCAAAGAAGAGAAGGAAGGAGAGCCGTCTCTGATGAGATTAGGGCAACACTTGTTGATCATGTGATAAACCACGGTTTGACCATGAGAGAGGCTGGACTGAGAGTCCAGCCCAACTTGAGTCGATTTACAATGGCGTCCATAATTCGGACCTTCAGAACTGAGAACAGGTATGCAACTATCTAATGACTATTTTAGCATTACAGTAATGTACTGTAAAATACGTATGACTGCATAGTATTGCATAAACATTTGTAACTCTAAGCCATCCATTTACTGCACTGCATTGAATGAATGAGGTTGGTTATCATGCTGTACTACATTTTTTTGTACATTGTTTACAGTTCCTATGCTGAACACATACTGTGTTTGAATTCTGTACAGAGTGGAAAGGCAAAGACATCATGGAGGACGAGGACGCTTGTTTACAGATGTACAAGAGACTGCAATTATAAATATGGTTTTGGCCAACAATGCAATTAGGATTCGAGAGATAAGAGAGCATATCTTGAATAATGACACCATATTTAACAACATCAATACTGTAAGCCTGTCGACCATACAACGCATCCTCCAACGGCACCGAGTGACGATGAAACAACTTTACAAGGTGCCATTTGAGAGAAACTCTGACAGAGTCAAGAATATGCGACATGAATTTGTAGAGGTATGTATGCAACACTACTTCCAGTACTTCAGACATACCATATTTACTCATCTGTATATCATTTTGTCTGTTACAGAGAGTATTGGAGCTGGATACTCATGTAATTCGCCATTAATTTATTAATGTGGATGAGGTTGGCTTCAACCTCACCAAAACCAGGCGCCGCGGAAGAAATGTAATAGGACAGAGGGCAATTACCAATGTCCCTGGACAGTGTGGGGGTAATATAACTATGTGTCCTCCATCACAATGCCACACTGGGTCCGTACAACACCGGCCATATGCTCACTTTTCTGGATGCAATTTACACAATGCTTGTCCCTGATCCAGATCAGGAGCCTGCTAGATTTGTGGTTTTATGGGACAATGTTAGTTTTCACCGGGCTGTTCTGGTCCAAAACTGGTTTGCCACCCATCCACAATTTGTAGTTTTGTACCTACCCCCATATTCACCTTTTCTAAATCCCATAGAGGAATTCTTCTCAGCCTGGCGCTGGAAAGTGTATGATCGCCAACCCTATGCCCGCATGCCGCTTCTCCAGGCAATGGAGGACGCATGTGGGGACATAGAGGTTGCCTCTGTCCAAGGTTGGATACGCCATGCTAGGAGATACTTCCCTCGATGTTTGGCAAGAGAAAACGTATCTTGTGATGTGGACGAAGTATTGTGGCCAGACCCAGGCCGGAGAAGAGATGAAGCGTAGCTTAGCACTGGTGACTGCCCCCCCCCCCCCCCTACCAATTCCTGGACTGCCCCCCTGGGACCCCACACACACAATTGTGTTCTTTACTGTATTCTAAAGAATATACTTTTGGTTTACATATGTTTATGGTTTTGTTGTATGCTACTGTATACAACAGTAATGTTTGGCCTAATAAATATTTTCTGTTTCTACATTGCATTGGTGTTTACAGTGTACTTGTTACCCCTCTCAGCAGATGACTTTCACTGTAGAACAATGTATTGAAATGTAGATATAAGCCTATGAAAGACCAAAGAGCTTTAGATTTAGAACAAGTGTTTACATGGTATATCCAAAAATGTACTATTATGAAAGCAGTGTTTGCCATTTGATGCAAATGCTTCATTCTGACATGTGTTTATGGCATTTTGAATGCAGTGTTACATTTTGAAGGAGATGTGAGGCATTTTGCATTTTGTGTGTGCAGTTTTGAAAAAAAGAGAGTTTTGAAAACGTGTGTAAGCAGTTGGAAAAAACTGTAAAAGGGTTCACCTCCCACCACACTGGCACAGCCTAGCACAGTCCAACATAATTAATATGATAATTATTTGTGGATGAAATAACTGTCAATCATGTAATGACCCCCTAGTTATTTTTAAAAGGGGATTCATCAATATTCTCCTGGGGTACATGAAGAAAGGTCAGAAAATCTCTCATTAGGATAGGAGAATGAGTGTGTGTGTGTGTGTGTGTGTGTGTGTGTGTGTGTGTGTGTGTGTGTGTGTGTGTGTGTGTGTGTGTGTGTGTGTGTGTGTGTGTGTGTGTGTGTGTGTGTGTGTGTGTGTGTGTGTGTGTGTGTGTGTGTGTGTGTGTGTGTGCGTGTGTCTGTGTGTCTGTGTATGACGATATCTGAGAGTACACTGTATCTCACCACCAAAGGCAAATGCCAAGGGAACCACTAAAGGGAGGTTCTCTGAATGAAGGAATAGGGACAATCCATTTATTATATTTTCATTACACAATCCAGGTAATGCCACCTCTGCTTGCCTGGCTCTTACAATCAGGTATACCTCACTTCAGAAATGTTAATTCTACACAATCTCTCTCTCGCTCTTTGTATCGGATTCCAGAGTTGCACATTACTGACGTTAGGGGATGCCTATGCTGCAGTCACGTCAGGATGAGTGTGCACTTCCCATAGTCAACGTTGGGCAGCACAACCCCTGTCCCAGTCTGTCCATGGTTGTTATCAGCCTGGGTCTCATACAGGTGGAAACAGACAGTCAGTTCTGCTGTCAATACTTCAATGGAATCCATGGGCTGTATTGGCCTGTTAGTCAAACACATATATTGTTCAACGTAACAAAACGATCTCATTCTGTTTTATGGAAAACAATCCAAAGGTTGAAGAAATGGTTCAATGTAATCTACTCTAGCTCTCATTTCAATACAACGTGCAATAACTTAAGGGACTCTTTCACAGGACCACTCTGATATGGCACAATGATCTCCTAAAATGATCTCACAAGGATATTCCTTACAGTTGTCATTGATGAGATAAGAGGTCATGAAGTCAAAGAATAAGAAAACATCCAGTGGGAAAGTCATTGTTGACTCATCAGTCATCAGTCGGTGTTGTTGACAGTGATGCTGATTTCTCACTAAGACTTACTTGTGACAGGAGGTGATGACTGCCGCTGCCATGACGTCCTTCAGTATCAAGTAGCAACCATGATCAAGCAACAACAACACACACGCATGCATCGGCGGGAGTGTTCAAGGAAAGCTCTTTAGTTTATCTATCTTGCAAATTAGGCTAATGGTGAAAACCCTACGTAGATGTAAGGCCATCTTCTGAACGAACCAAAAGTGCAAGTCACCAAAAAGAGAGGATATGGGTTTACCCTGGTAATATTTGTCACCCTATCCATATTATTGTAAAACTAACTACATTTCTCAGACATATGCATCATCCAAATGCCTACAGTTGTAAAAGTGATGTTACTACAGCTGTAACAAAACATGAGCTGTTCAATCCAATCAAAAAGATAAGCTGACATCTGAATGAAAAAATTGTCTTCTGTGAAAGTGAATCATATGAGATGACCTCAATGCCCATTACAATAGTTAATGTGTCATACTATTGCGCTATACATTAACCCTTGAGAATGACTAAACTAATAAATCATGGCATTTGCATGAAATTATGGGTAATACACACTCTCCCCTTGTGTCACAGTTGCGTGTATAAGTGGCAGGGAAGTCAGGCGCAGGAGAGTCAAATAGAGTGTAGAATGGAGTTTTTTAATTATAGTCCCAGTAATCTGCTCCATAACACTCATAGGAAAACATAAAACAAATATGGGTACGATGACCCGTCGCACACCTATACACATAAACACAACACTTGACAAAGAACAATCTCTGACAAAGACATGAGGGGAAACAGAGGGTTAAATACACAATAGGTAATGGATGGGATTGAAAACAGGTGTGTGGGAAGACAAGACAAAACCAATGGAAAATGAAAAATGGATCGATGATGGCTAGAAGACCGGTGACGTCGACCGCCGAACACCGCCCGAACAAGGAGAGGCAACGACTTCGGCAGAAGTCGTGACACCTTGGTTTTCTCTGTCTAATTCGATTGCTCTACCTTTGCATGTAGAGATGTGACAGTGGACCCCGCTATCTGCAGACCAGAGGACTATCTAATTGCCACAAGTCTGCACGGTCATATTAGGCAGGAGGAATATTCATTTGGTAAAATATACTGAACAAAAATAGAAACGCAACATGCAACAATTTCAACGATTTTACTGTGTTGCAGACATTTGAAATAAATTAATTAGGCCCGAGTCTATGGATTTCAAATAATTGGGCAGGGGCACAGCCATGGGTGGGCCTGGGAGGGCATAGGCCCACCCACTGGGGAGCCAGGCGCAATCAATCAGAATGAGTTTCCCCACAAAAGGGCTTTATTACAGACAGAAATACTCCTCAGTTTCATCAGCAGTCCGGGTGGCTGGTCTCAGTCATTCCCACAGGTAAAGAAGCAGGATGTGGAGGTCCTGCGCTTGCGTGGTTACACGTTGTCTGTGGTTGTGAGGCCTGTTGGACGCACTGCCAAATTCTCTAAAATGACATTGGAGGTGGCTTATGGTAGAGCATTGAACATTCAAATCTCTGGTAACAGCTCTGGTGGACATTCCTGCAGTCAGCATGCCATTTTTCCTTTTATTGTCCCTAGCACAAGGAACACCTGTGTAATGATCATGCTGTTTAATCAGCTTCTTGATATGCCGTACCTGTCAGGTGGATGGATTATCTTGGCAAAGAAGAAATGCTCACTAACAGGAATGTAAACAAATATGTGCACAACATTTGAGAGAAATAAGCTTTTTGTGCATATGGGACATTTTTGGGATCTTTTATTTCAGCTCATGAAACGTGGGACCAACACTTTACATGTTGCATTTATATTTTTGTTCAGTATAGTTTGGGACAGAGATGTAGTGTAAAACTGACACAATACATTATATCACTGGAACACAATGTCTATGTATATTACCTGCAACATATGCTAGGGTCAGAATGAATATATCAGTATAATAGTATGCTCCTGTTCTAAGGACAAGTAGAATGGAAAGGAAATCATGTGACTCCACTGTGCTGAACTAAGACTTCTCATATGGATGTGACTCACTACTTACTGGCATGGAGAAACATGACGCTGTTCAGTTTCTTCTTTTGTTTTCTCTTCTTTTTATATTCCATTCCTTCCTATTCCGGCCCATTCCTTGGCCTTCTGACTAGGAGGCGGCCCTCTATTCTAGTGATGGGGATTGTCTCTTTTCACTGACTCTGATCTTTTCGACATGTTCACTCAAAAGAATGAATCTTTCGACTCATTTCGTTCACTTGAGTCAGTATGCCCAGAGCACGCTGGACCCCCTACTGACTAACGATGTACTGAAAACTTTATGATTCTACGAGCCTTTCGTTCACATGTCGTTCACTATATGAGGCTTATTGGAGATGTCCTTTGTGACTGAGACTTGACTGCTAGCCATACAAATATGATTATTTATTGATACTGGCCGCAACCAGACTAGATTGTGAGCACAATATCGTTTGCGAACTGCACCACCCCAAAGGATTTGTTCTCGAGTTCGAGTTTGTTGAGAAGAGGCTGTGTGTATGTTCTGGTTCAACAAAGCTGTGTCCATCATCACATTCAATAATCAGTTGCATTGATTCTTGCACCATGCGAGCAATTACCAGTTCTAAACATATATTTTACTTCTCTATGCTGCCAGCAGCATGATTATTTTACAGTTGTTGGTCGGGGCACATCTCTGGAGCCGCTGAGCCGGAAGAGCACATATTAATCCTGCTGTCGTCATTGCGGACAGCAGGTCCAACGAACAAATAAAATGAACGAGTCACTCAGGAAAACAAATCATGAATCTCGAGTCACTAAAAAGAGTTGTTCGAAAAGAACGAATCACTTCTGTAGTCCAATAGACACGCAAGTCTGACTCAGTCTTTCACATGGCTGTGATAGATTCGTTGGTTTACTGCTGGTGCCGCGCCATGCATCTCACCATGGTGTCAATGTCAAAATCAAAGCCAACAACGCTGACCCCTGGTGTCAACCCCCTGGTCTCGGTATGGCCTCCCTCGCTCCCCTGTCAGACAATGGCTGTTTCCTCCTCCGTGCTCCACCAAATATCTTCCCCCTACGGTCACAGCGGCTGTCCTGGAGACCTCACAGTGGAGAGATGGTGATGGTCACCTCTGACCCTGTTTAGTCTCCTTTGCCTGCCCATCCACTCCCTCTACCCCCTCTGCCCTCTCTCGCTGGGTGACAGATGGATTAAGGTAATTACAGCTTGGCTGTGCCCACATTCTGGTGGCAGGGTGAAAATTGAGATTCCAACGGTGGCTCTATCACTACACTGTTGATGAAACGTCTTGCCCTTCTTAGTGCTTGTCAGTTGGGGTGGAGGGACTTGTGTACTGGACTGGACACCCTATTATGAAACCGTAACGCTGCATTCAGACAACATTCAGAGTACTTGCAGCAGACCCTATCAGCTCTCAGACTGTAAACAGTAGAGACCTGGATAACGCATTCAGATTGGTGTGTGTGTGAGTATGTGTGTGGTACAGCTCAGTGTTGGGACGCCTAAGTGACTGATTAAATGGCAGCTCTGTGCCTTATCAACCCCTGGCTGCCTCTCACTGAACTGTTGTCAGTTTAATTCACAACCCCCCCCCCCCCCCTTCTCCTGCCACTCCCGTCTATTGCAGTCCCACAGCAAACATCTCACTGACCTGCCCACTCAGTCTCCTAGCTATTTATCACAATACATTCAATTGAAGAACACATTATTAAACAAACCACGCAAGAT
Organism: Salvelinus alpinus; assembly: GCF_045679555.1. Lineage (NCBI taxonomy): Eukaryota > Metazoa > Chordata > Actinopteri > Salmoniformes > Salmonidae > Salvelinus > Salvelinus alpinus. Next base: position 32,214,699 of record NC_092090.1, read on the forward strand.
CTATCAAATTTATATGTCCGAAATTATTTGTTTAACTATGCAAAATCAACTCTGAAAACAACCACAAACCCCCATATCCGTGCTGTTCACGATTGATTAATGAGGGCCAGTGTGTGTAAAAAAGAGACAAATACAGTCCTGATACAGTACCTGATCTAACGCACTCTGATAGTCTATTCAGTGTAACTATTCAGTGGAGCTGTTAATTCCTGCTCTACTGTGTGTTTAGGGTTAATGATGTTTAAATGTCGAAGAGAGAGAGAGAGAGAGAGAGAGAGACCTGATACAGGTTCAACTGTTAAATTAGGATCAGAGAGAAGATGGTTCAAGGACTTAGAATAGAACAATGACCAATCAACAGCCAAATAGTGTGTGTGTGTGTGTGTGTGTGTGTGTGTGTGTGTGTGTGTGTGTGTGTGTGTGTGTGTGTGTGTGTGTGTGTGTGTGTGTGTGTGTGTGTGTGTGTGTGTGTGTGTGTGTGTGTGTGCGTGCATGTTCTAACAGTTAGACAGGTAAATAAACAGATGATGAAATCTACTTTTCCAGTGTTTAGCTGGACGACACTGGATATAATACAAAAAATCCCTATTATCATAAAAATAAAAAAAACTTCATAGAACACACATTCGCCTTAGGAGCTAATCATGCAGTGTTAAAATGCCCTTTAAGGCTTTAGTTCTAAGGGTCCAAAAAGTTATATGTTAATTCTTCCCATGAATAGTCATTCCAATGGGGGTCATGTTGACATGTTTTGGTGCTTCAGGGGCTGTGCTTTCTATGACTTCTCCTTATCTTCCATTGTCTAAGATATTCCTAGAGAAAATTCTCTGTACCCAATGAACTAATTCCTACTAAATGCATTTCTAGACAGTATCTTATTGTGTGTACATACATCAAATACTTTTAATGAACATGGCATTTCATTTAACATGCTTCTTCGTCCAATAGAGAGTAGCATTCATGTCATCGATTCTCCATAACTCACTGATGCTCTAATAAAAAGCTGGAGCTGGAGCACAATTATTTTGTGTGGAGGTGCTGACTAACAGCGAATCAACTGGGTGACCCTGAAGAAGGCCCAGTGATGCCGACACATTGGTGTTTTACCAAATAAATGACTGTGAGTTTATATATACAGAGTGTGCAAATCTCTCTATTTATTTTTATAGCTCACTGATACTCCACCAAAATATATATTTTAACACACATTCATTACGCTTTTAAAACTAAGGTGTCTTCGCCTGAATACATATCTATACCTACCTATCTGTATTTCCCCTCCATTTTGTCCGGTAAGGCAACCATCTTCCTCCTCTCTCGGTCTTTTGATCAGGCTACTTGCTGCACAGTGGTGCTATCCCTTCCATGTAGATCTCTCCCTCTCCGCACTGCATCATCAATAACTTCAAAGACACAAAAGCAGCTAAATTAGGTCTGGCACTTTGTTCTTTCATGACTAATGAGCTTTGCCTTCGCTTGTGTATTAGTCTCGCTGCACTGCTGTGGCTCTACCCCAGGGAACGCCACACTGCCTTACCGTGCTGTGTCTTTCCATGAGCAGGTAACCCCAAACAAAAGACTAGAGGGAAAATATGGGCATAGACTCTATTCAATAGTTTTTGGGTTTATTTGTATATAAGCGTATGAGCTGCTATGGATATAATGGCATCGTTTGAGATCACTGGAAACTTGTTTCAGGGTCAGATGACAGAAATCATGTTATTCTATGGGGTCCATATGCAGAATTAGAAGCTAGATAGAGCATGTTGCTTTGTTTTGCAGCCAGTACTCATGGCCACCACTGTGTGTGCAATTACATCTGCTAAATGGCATATATATTATTTTTATTATATACTGAATATATACGTATGGTCTCCGATCCTATGCAGGCAAGAATTCATTCATGTTTAGGCATATGCAATGTCCTGCACAATAACCCACTGCGCACACTGACCAAGAGCATCTGAACTTAGGTTCAGGCTAAGGCGAAGCATCGGGGAACAGGGTACCTATCTGTTTTCACATGTATCGAGTGGTTTCATAGCTTGCGGGTTAGCGCTTTCTGAAAGCGTCACGCCCTGATCTGTTTCACCTGTCTCTACTTGCTGTAGGTGTCACACGTTTTCCCCATTAGTCCCTGGGTATTTATTCCGGTGTTCTCTGTTTGTCTGTTGCCAGTTCGTCTTGTCTGTCAAGTCAACCAGCGTGTTTTTCCGTGCTCCTGCTTTTTCTTATCTCTCTTTTGCTAGTCCTCCCGGTTTTGACCCTTGCCTGCCTTGACTCTGAACCTGCCTGCCTGACCATACTGCCTGCCCTGACCTCGAGTCTGCCTGCCACTCTGTACCTCCTGGACTCTGACCTTGCTATGATCTTTTGCCTGTCCACGACCATTCTTTTGCCTGCCCCTTGGATTATAATAAATATCAGAGACTCAAACCATCTGCCTCCCGTGTCTGCATCTGGGTCTCGCCCTGTGCCCTTATAGAAGCAGTATTATAACACGTTTTCTGTAATCACTCTTTCACAATCAGTCTCATAATTTCTTTGTGACTTTCATGCTGTTTACAATTGAATCTCTATGAAAATGTCTTGCTGATAAGTTCTTGCCCACTATTAGTGACAATGATTATGTCAAAGACCTGAAGCAGCATACTGGTACTGTCTACTGTCTTCTCCTTTCAACATGAATGCATTATGCATCCTATCAATAACCATTTCACTAACCTAATATTGTATGCATTTCAGTAAGATATTAAGAACAGTTGAATCCCTCTCTCTCTCTCCCTTTCTCTCTGCTGTTGCTGTGGTCAGATAGTGTTAGTGTTAGTGTTTGCTAGCCACATCCTAAAGACCAAGCTTCTTCTCTCAGAATACCTCCTTTGTATCGCTGTGCATCCTGACTACCCTCTCTGTCCCTCTCTGTCTCACTTTGTATCCCTCTGTCCCTCTATGTCCCTTTCTGTCAGTGGTGTAAAGTACTTAAGTCCAAATACTTTAAAGTACAACTTAAGTAGTTTTGGGGGTATCTGTACTTTACCGTCCATTGATAAATTGATCATGTAAGATCCACCACAGGCTTCATACCTCGGACTATTTGGAGGGAAGCTTTGTCTCCGCTTTTGACATGGCGTTGACAAATAGCCGTTTCATGCCTGTGACAAAAAGCCTATAATCATAGTCCGTGTCTCTCTCCAACCCCAAGACTATGATCTCATCACTAGGAATGAGTATTTTTAGCTTCCTGGGTACACACAGTGTAATGATATGCCAAATAACTCACGTCCCAGCCGTCAATCTATGTGAAAGAGGACAGTGCCAATCAGTCTGATGTTGTTATAACTGTTCAGCGAGTTCAACGCTTCCCAACTTCCGTTCCAAACTTCAGGTCAGATTTTCTCTTTCATTTCCCCTTCACATAACTGTTTTATATGTGGCTGAGAAAGAAAAGCAGGCAAATGTTTTCTACAATTTGTAAAACCAACAAACAAACACACACACACGCACGCACGCACGCACGCACGCACACACACACACACACACACACACACACACACACACACACACACACACACACACACACACACACACACACACACACACACACACACACACACACACACACACACACACAGAGAGACACACACATTTTTACATTACATTTTAGTCATTTAGCAGACGCTCTTATCCAGAGCGACTTACAGTAGAGTGCATACATTTTATTACATTTTTACATACTGAGACAAGGATATCCCTACCGGCCAAACACACAAAGCCAGCCAGACAGACAGAGAGACAGAAAGACAACACTAAATATAACTGCCTGAATGAAAAAGTGAAAAACGAATAGCTTCTGTTTTCAAAATCAGTTAGTGGACAACAATCTACAGAGCTAAAACCACACAAGTTTCCATGTCTCTCCTTGTCTGGATCTATTTCTGTACAGTATATACAGGGCTGTGGGGTTATCTGGTTTTATCTCCACTTGAAATAACCCGTTTTGAATATTTTCAAGAGATAGATTAGATATCAACACCTTTGTCTTGACTTGCCTTGAGTCCACACTACCTTGAACCAACTAACAAAAGCTGCATGGTAACCTTTGTTAATGTGAAATAAAAATGAAATTATATGTGTGTTAGCGACATTATCAAATGACAGGGGATAAGTCCTACTGAAGAAGGTATCTGGGCCATTGCTATATGAAATCCATACTGTCACCTATTTTAGCCTTGTAATGATTCCTATGAAAACATACACAAGCTCTGTTCATCTTGAACGATCTGTAGGGATCAGCATCATCCCACCTGAATGACGAATCAAAAACCATTGACATGAGTCGTCATAGTGATTATGAGTTAGACAGGTACAGTAGGACAGCTAACAGGGGGATTTTCCATTGACCATGATCCCACGGCTATCAGGGCAAGGGGATTTAATCTCACCTTTGACCCCTTGACTCATCGCCAATAAACAAAGTTCAGATGGTAACATTCTAAACACGCATTGATCCACATCCCACAGTGACATAGCAACAGGATGAGTCCTAGGCTATCTCTAGTTTACTAATTCCTATCTCCACTATTTGACTTCACTGTATTGCCAAAGTCTGTGTGATAGGGCCTTGTGTGTGATTGTGTTTTTAGATCATTGGTATTTCACTTGAGTAACACTGTTGTTTTGTGTTGTCATTGTCAGGTGACTAAACTTAATCAAGGATGGCATTTGAATGACTTCAAACGCATCTCCACTCATCAAACTGGTTATTGTGCAATGAGCTTTCTCATACATTGGAAGTACTCCCACACTGAGTTTAGACAAAGACTACATTAGTGAATATGGTGAGGAGAGGGATAGAGACAGAGAGAGACGGAGAGAGACGGAGAGAGAGGGAGAGAGAGGGAGAGAGAGAGAGAGAGAGAGAGAGAGAGAGAGAGAGAGAGAGAGAGAGAAACAGAGCAAACTAGAATGCTATTTGGCCCTAAACAGAGAGTACACAGTGGCAGAATACCTGACCACTGTGACTGACCCAAACTTAAGGAAAGCTTTGACTATGTACAGACTCAGTGAGCATAGCCTTGCTATTGAGAAAGGCCGCCGTAGGCAGACATGGCTCTCAAGAGAAGACAGGCTATGTGCACACTGCCCACAAAATGAGGTGGAAACTGAGCTGCACTTCCTAACCTCCTGCCCAATGTATGACCATATTAGAGAGACATATTTCCCTCAGATTACACAGATCCACAAAGAATTTGAAAACAAATCCAATTTTGATAAACTCCCATATCTACTGGGAGAAATTCCACAGTGTGCCATCACAGCAGCAAGATTTGTGACCTGTTGCCACAAGAAAAGGGCAACCAGTGAAGAACAAACACCATTGTAAATACAACCCATATTTATGCTTATTTATTTTAACTTGTGTGCTTTAACCATTTGTACATTGTTACAACACTGTGTATATATAATATAACATGTGTAATGTCTTTATTGTTTTGAAACTTCTGTATGTGTAATGTTTACTGTTAATTTGTATTGTTTATTTCACTTTTGTATAATATCTACCTCACTTGCTTTGGCAATGTTAACACATGTTTCCCATGCCAATAAAGCCCCTTGAATTGAATTGAATTGAATTGAGAGAGAGAGAGAGAGAGAGAGAGAGAGAGAGAGAGAGAGAGAGAGAGAGAGAGAGAGAGAGAGAGAGAGAGAGAGAGAGAGAGAGAGAGAGAGAGAGACAGAGAGAGACAGAGAGAGACAGAGAGAGACAGAGAGAGAGTGGAGGGGACAAGGGGGTGTGTGATGAGGGTGACACAAAGGAAGCTCTATAAAAAGTACCCAAGTAAAAAATAAAAACAAATACCTTCATAGAAAATGACTCAAGTAAAAGTGAAAGTCACCCTGTAAAATAAAACTTGTGTAAAAGTCTACAAGTATTTGGTTGTATATATATACTTAAGTATCAAAAGTAAATGTAATTGCAAAAATATACTTTAGTATAAAAGGTAAATGTATAAAAAAGGTCACAATTCCTTAAATTAAGCGAAACATACGGTACATTTTTCTTGTTATTTTAAATTATGGATAGCCAGAGGCACAGTCCAACACTCAGACATCATTTACAAACAAAGCGTTTGTGTTTAGTGAGTCCGCCAGATCAGAGGCAGTAGGGATGACAAGGGATGTTCTCTTGAGAAGTGCGTGAATTGTACCATTTTCCTGTCCTGCTAAGCATTCAAAATGTATCGAGTACTTTTGGGTGTCAGGGAAAATGTATGGAGTAAAAAGTACATAATTGTATTCAGGAATGTAGTGAAGTAAAAGCAGTTCGGTGAAGGGGAAATGAAAGAAAAATCTGACCTGAAGTTTGGAACGGAAGTTGGGAAGCGTTGAACTCGCTGAACGGTTATAACAACATCAGACTGATTGGCACTGTCCTCTTTCACATAGATTGGCGGCTGGGACGTGAGTTATTTGGCATATCATTTCACTGTGTGCACCCGGAAAGCTAAAAATACTCAGTCCTAGGGATGTGATCATAGTCTTGGAGTTGGAGAGAGACAGAGACTATGATTATAGGCTTTTTGTCACAGACATGAAACGGCTATTTGTCAACGCCGTGTCAAAAGCGGAGAAAAAGCTTCCCTCCAAATAGTCCGAGGTATGAAGCCCGTGGTGGATCTTACATGATCACTTTATCTATGGACGGTGTTATTATGCATGATTTACCGGCACACGCAATTAAATATTGTATCATTGCCACATTTTGCGACAATTTCCTAAAACCAGACTTTTGACCTATAACTTAGGACATTTGCGCACCACGAAGTGTTTAGGGTACTAATGTAGGCGAGTGAGGCTACACTTGCAGACTAAATGCAAAATACATACACCTAGACTTTAGGGTAGCAAATCTCCATAGTTGACGTTAGGTGCTGTGAGTTACTCTATACGTTTAGCCTACTTTACAGGCTTGCATTTGTTGGTTGGCCTATGAGTAGCCCAAACTGTATAGGTAAACACACAACAAACCTGTGGCAGTGGCCTAAGTAACCAGGCTGTGCTTTAGACCGGGAAACTCTGGTCAAACATAATTTGGTTGGTGAAAACGAAGTCCCTCCTATTGCTGTCAAATATCTAATGTTATGCTGCATTCATAACCAAATGGGAAGGTAGTAACTACAGTTGTCAAGTCGTAATAATGAGTCAGGTGCATTCAGGTTTTGATGGGACACACCATCAAACACGGAGGATATTAGGCTTGTGATTGTTTTGCTATGTTTTGCACATGACGACAGAGAGGTGCAAGTGGGAAACTCAGAGCACACGGATGATAGGCCTACACGATTTTGGCTCTAGTAATTACCAGTTGGATGGGCGTTGAAAGTGATTTTTCCCAGTCTTATGCTGGTATTTACTAAATTACGAGAAATTGTCAACGAAGCATTATATCACTGATTAGACTGAGTAAATGAGGGTAGGAGGTGAGGTAACTTCAACAAGTGAGTTGCTCATGACACGCAGTCCATTAAAACCAGAGGAAATGTCTGACCTCTGAACTGTCGAGATAAAGTGCAATGTACAAGAGAGTGGTTTAATGTATGACTTTGGAGCAGGGCCCGCGGAATCACTGCTTTAGATAAAGTTTTTTTTATACAGTGAGGGAAAAAAGTATTTGATCCCCTGCTGATTTTGTTCGTTTGCCCACTGACAATGAAATGATCAGTCTGTAATTTTAATGGTATGTTTATTTGAACAGTGAGAGACAGAATATCAACAAAAAAATCCAGAAAAACGCATGTCAAAAATGTTATAAATTGATTTGCATTTTAATGAGGGAAATAAGTATTTGACCCCTCTGCAAAACATGACTTAGTACTTGGTGGCAAAACCCTTGTTGGCAATCACAGAGGTCAGATGTTTCTTGTAGTTGGCCACCAGGTTTGCACACATCTCAGGAGGGATTTTGTCCCAATCCTCTTTGCAGATCTTCTTCAAGTCATTAAGATTTCGAGGCTGACGTTTGGCAACTCGAACCTTCAGCTCCCTCCACAGATTTTCTATGGGATTAAGGTCTGGAGACTGGCTAGGCCACTCCAGGACCTTAATGTGCTTTTTCTTGAGCCACTCCTTTGTTGCCTTGGCCGTGTGTTTTGGGTCATTGTCATGCTGGAATACCCATCCACGACCCATTTTCAATGCCCTGGCTGAGGGAAGGAGGTTTTCACCCAAGATTTGACGGTACATGGCCCCGTCCATCGTCCCTTTGATGCGGTGAAGTTGTCCTGTCCCCTTAGCAGAAAAACACCCCCAAAGCATAATGTTTCCACCTCCATGTTTGACGGTGGGGATGGTTTCTTGGGGTCATAGGCAGCATTCCTCCTCCTCCAAATACGGCAAGTTGAGTTGATGCCAAAGAACTCCACTTTGGTCTCGTCTGACCACAACACGTTCACCCAGTTGTCCTCTGAATCATTCAGATGTTCATTGGCAAACTTCAGACGGGTATGTATATGAGCTTTCTTGAGCAGGGGGACCTTGCGGGCGCTGCAGGATTTCAGTCCTTCACGGCGTAGTGTGTTACCAATTGTTTTCTTGGTGACTATGGTCCCAGCTGCCTTGAGATCATTGACAAGATCCTCCTGTTTAGTTCTGGGCAGATTCCTCACCATTCTCATGATCATTGCAACTCCACGAGTTGAGATCTTGCATGGAGCCCTAGGCCAAGGGAGTTTGACAGTTGTTTTTTTTTCTTCCATTTGCGAATAATCGCACCAACTGTTGTCACCTTCTCACCAAGCTGCTTGGCAATGGTCTTGTAGCCCATTCCAGCCTTGTGTAGATCTACAATCTTGTCCCTGACATCCTTGGAGAGCTCTTTGGTCTTGGCCATGGTGGAGAGTTTGGAATCTGATTGATTGATTGCTTCTGTGGACAGGTGTCTTTTATACAGGTAAGAAACTGAGATTAGGAGCACTCCCTTTAAGAGTGTGCTCCTAATCTCAGCTCGTTACCTGTATGAAAGACACCTGGGAGCCAGAAATCTTTCTGATTGAGAGGGGGTCAAATACTTATTTCCCTCATTAAAATGCAAATCAATTTATAACATTTTTGACATGCGTTTTTCTGGATATTTTTGTTGTTATTCTGTCTCTCACTGTTCAAATAAACCTACCATTAAAATTATAGACTGATCATTTCTTTGTCAGTGGGCAAACGTACAAAATCAGCAGGGGATCAAATACTTTTTTCCCTCACTGTATATAGCACTGTAATTCACGTAGGAAAATCTTCTGGTTGGAACACATTGTTCATTACTGAATGACTCCCATGTAACCACTGCTTAAAAGCAGCCTATATGAGGGGATGATGATTTGATACGACCACGTAGGAAGTACATGTTTACTTTTCTTATGTAACGAATGTTCTACACCATCTAGTGTATACAGCTGATGGAGTGGGGAATGTTGTAGCCTATATTTTCTCCCCAAAAATATCTTGCAATTGACACGTGATTCATGCGGGATATGCCATAAATATGCACCATATGCACCACATTTGGCTATTCCCCTGCCAATGTATCCATACTGTCATTCTAAAGCAAATGTACCATACTATATACATACATTGAAGTATTATTCTTTACAAGAAATAGTCTCTTGCGAAATTGTCTAATTTTGCTTCTGCTGTGAATGATTCTTTCAGATGAAGCAGTTTATTTTGTAGAACGGTGCTTCAATGTCCCCAAAAGGTGGCACTGTTGAGTTTTAGAACGGCAGATGTATGTCTGCTCTCCACAAATCCTTTGTAATTTTATTTAATAGAACTTCAGCACAGAATCGTATGTATTCCTGTATTCTGTCACATATTAATACTGTATGAGCCAACGCTGTTGTTCATGTAACTAAGATGATTGTAAAGCATGCTTATGCATTTTGGTTAGGCTACTGGTAGATTTGACCACTTCGAATTTAAAGTAACACGAACTGTGAAAACGTGTGCATAACCATTCCCCCAATATTTGCACTTTATAAATCATGAATACTATGTTTTGATACTTTTGAAACTAATATAAATCCTACAACCATACAAAAGCGTTATTACGCATTTAGTTTATGACAACAACTAATAATATATATTATTGCTTCAATAACTTCATATTTTGCATATTGTAATTTACATTTGGACATTAAAATGTTACCATTGCCACTTGCAATAACACTAAATCGAACCAAAATGTGCACACAGCCTACTGTCCTTTCCCCACCATGAGCGCAGTGAGATAATTGAATGGTTATTTTTTGTCCAAATGGTAGAATAAATGTCCATTCAAATAATATACCTACAATGGAGAGGCGAAAGAGTTAAGAGGTTGAATTGCAGCTGACAGTCAGCTGATAGCCTTTGACAGTTGAGAAAAGTTTTGTTTCTGTACTAATATGTTAATTAGCCCATAGATTGTGCGAGCCCATTGGCTCTTCGTCCGAGTCAATTTCCCATTTCCAACCTGACGTCAGGGCGGCTATAAAACTCTGCAATGCTTTTAAACTCATCTGCTGTGTGATCCTTCTAAAAAATCGCCTACAAGTCAGAGGCATTTTACGTGCGAGGCTACATTTACCCCTCTCCTTCGACATTTCACCCTCTCCGCTTTACGCAATGTAGGCCTATCCATGAAGAAACAGTAATGTGTTAAATGTTAAAAATACAAATTCGCAGAATTTCTCATGCTGAAAGAGGACTCCGCAACTCGCGTGCACGGCTCTGGTGCGTCTGTGCAATAGACTCTGAAAAGAAAACTATTAATTTACAGTTGGGAACACGTCGCTGCAAAAAGGACATTGAAAACGTATTTTTTCACTTTAAGACAAATACGCTTAAAAAGCAAACTGGCTCACGTTCTTCCAAACCAACCCAGTTTGACAGCTGCTCTTCACCCCCTTTGGAGGACTGTCGGCAGCAAGAGGATGGCATCAGAACTGGCAATGAGCAACTCCGACCTGCCCACCAGTCCCCTGGCCATGGAATATGTTAATGACTTCGATCTGATGAAGTTTGAAGTGAAAAAGGAGCCGGTGGAGCCTGATCGCAACATCAGCCAGTGCAGCCGCCTTATCGCCGGGGGATCCTTGTCTTCCACCCCGATGAGCACGCCTTGCAGCTCGGTGCCCCCTTCTCCAAGCTTCTCGTCGCCCAGTCCGGGGTCGGGGAGCGAACAGAAGGCACACTTGGAGGATTTCTACTGGATGTCCGGTTATCAACCGCAGTTGAATCCGGAGGCGCTGGGCTTCAGCCCCGAAGACGCAGTTGAGGCGCTGATCAACAGCAGTCACCAGCTCCAGTCCTTCGATGGCTATCCTAGAGGGCAGCAGTTTGCCGGCGGAGCCGGAGGAGGAGGCACCATGGGCGGGGAAGAGATGGGCTCAGCCGCGGCGGTGGTGTCCGCAGTTATCGCCGCCGCAGCAGCCCAGAACGGGGGGCCCCACCACCACCATCACCACCACAACGGCGGCCACCATCACCAATCACCTGGGGTCTCGTCCAACGGCAGCTCCGGAGGAAACCACCCACACATGGGACATTTGGACGACCGGTTTTCGGACGACCAGCTGGTGGGCATGTCGGTGCGGGAGCTCAACCGGCAGCTACGGGGAGTCAGCAAGGAAGAAGTGATCCGGCTGAAACAGAAGAGGAGGACCCTAAAGAACAGAGGCTATGCGCAGTCCTGCCGCTACAAGCGGGTGCAGCAGCGGCACGTCCTGGAGGGCGAGAAGACGCAGCTCGTCCAGCAAGTTGACCACCTCAAGGCGGAGATCTCCAGGCTGGCCAGGGAGAGGGACGCATACAAAGAAAAATATGAGAAGCTCATCAGCAACGGCTTCAGAGAAAATGGATCCAGCAGTGACAACAACCCTTCCTCCCCGGAGTTTTTCATGTGAGTCTCGACATTATCATGAAAACTGAGTTTGTCAGTTCCCTCATTAAAAAGTTTTCATTGTGATTTTTTTTGTAATGGGGCTTACTAGACCAAGAAAACTAATTTGCAAACATTTTTTTTCGGTTTAAATTTGTTTTGACAACAGGGGTTTACTCAGTCTGTCAAATAACGGTTTTAAGTTTTGGGGCTTGCAATAGAAAGATGTAACTTTGTCATAATTGCCCTTCATTTTGGAGTAGAAACTGAAACCTGCCATCATCTTTTTTTGCTACCATACTTATTATTTGATGCATATTTTTGTCAAGCTCTTTTTCATCATTGTTCATTTGACTTGCAGTGTTTTGAATATGAACTATCATTTATTATTTTTCGAAGTTGTTTTAACTTTACAATGTTGCTGTATACTATGTGTGCATGCAAGCACTAAGTATACCCCTTGGAAGTTCGTCGACTTGCCTTTTTTCACCTTTCGACTTTGAAATCCGTGTACAAATACCGGTCAAAAACTGCCACCATCTACAGTAAGAAGACGTTTTTGGCCTTTTCCCCTTTCTGTTTTTGTTCTGCCAAACTCGGAGGACTGCGAGCCTGCCATTTTACCCCACCTCATCTCATGCGTTATGCTTGCTATTTTGTGTTAAGCAACAAACAGACTATATTACTCATAAGAAACAATATCCATTATTCTAAAATAGATATGTTATTGAACTGGCCTGCATGCTGGACATGTACGGTTTTTCTTTTCTTTTTGTGCTTGAAAATGTACTTTTATCGGATGACTCCAGCATGGCATTCATACTTGTTTTATGTCCTGATCACTTTTTTGGGACAGCAACAAAAAAGTGACAAGGACTCTTATACCACCCCCCTTCCCGTGTAAGTGCATTTCAACTGTGTTGAATGATACGACTAAGCGCCCATTTCTATACAGTATGACGCATTCCTGATGGAAGATGGTCGGCGGTATCCATGTAGCGAGGGAGCAAAAAAGGACCTCAACTATTCTAAAATGAATTATCTATCCCTATATGGGACTAAACTGTATGTTGCTTAAAAGCAGTTTGTGTATTTAAAAAAATAAATACCCCATCCTTGTGCATTTAACAACTGTGGAATGCTCTGGATTATAATTGAAGTATTTGTAGACCTACAGTAGTTGTTATACTCTGTGAATCTAAAGGAAAACATGGATGTGCTAGTTGACATTTAAAAAAGAATGTGATGTAGATGATTAGGATCATTTAGCTGTAGGTTTCATAAAGTCCTGTGCACTAAATTGTTTTCCTGTCATTGGTAGGAGAGGTTGGGGCGTCTTCAGTTTATACAATTGAACAGTATTGTTTCCATGCATAAGCAGCGCTTTGTGCAGCATGTTCTTGCAGTTCAAGCAGTAGTTTGACAGCTGTAGTAGTGTTTGTCTTCACCTACCACTCACTGTATTTTAAACCAAAGTATTAAATGAGTAGAAACTTCAGCCCTAAGTCAGCGTGAACCATGCATTTTGATAATGTATTTTGGACTGAATTGCACTAAAATGTAGTCTGCAATATATCACAGAATGGTTACTCGATTAAGCTAATTCAAAAACGCAGATAGATACCTTTTGACATTGCTGGATAACTTAATTTTAGTAGTTTGTTGTCAATCAGTACTAGATTATTTTTTGGCTCAAACAAACTCATTATTTCCAAGGCAATAATATTATTATAATCAATAATGTCTGGACATTGTTAAATAGATAGGGATTGACACCCTGCTTGTACAAAATGGGGAGATACCATTCATCAATAAATCTTTAATACATATGTTAATTAAACTTTCCTCTTATATATTTTGCTGTGCAAAATTATTTCCCTCACTAACCATATTATGTGATGTTCATATGTGCTCATTTTTTTCTCCATTTCTTACAATTAAATGAAATGCAATAAATGTATGTAATCGGCCTTTCATTAAGCTTCTCCGTTTTCTCTTGACATAGACCTGATTGAATGTGAATTTCACAAACAAATCCAGAGTAGTTCATGTGAATGGGAATAGACACAAGGAGTTACATTTGGGGGATGGACTTAAAGTACGCTATATATGAATTGCTATCCATCCGTTTTCATCAAATTTTCCTGAAGTTGTTCTAGTCTGTGGGATTTGTCTTCATCTGTGCAGATGGAAGGAGGCATGACTAATGCCAGATAATCACATCAGTAACAATGTGTTTGGCTAGGTAGCAACCCTGTCTAATATGAGCCTCGTTCACAACCTCAAACAACATCTTAAATGTGGAACACAATTTTACTTTAAAAATACATACACGTTGTATTTTTGTTAGAGATAAAATCAATTTGGAAGTGATGCACCTTAACATTTCTGTGAGCATCTTTACAGGTCAGTAGTAATAGTATTACTACAAAGTTATTCATTTTTTCTTTAAAAAGAAAGAAAGGTGTAAGACAGACAGTCTCATTACTTATTAGACTTTGTTTCACTGTTCAATATTTATTTGAACTAAATACCATTTCACGTAAAAAAATTGAATAAACAAAATGAAAGGTATAGTTGAGGTAAGAGTCAACGTTATTTGCCATGGATCAAGCCTCCTGGGTATGTATTTACATTCCATAATTATTTTCAATATCAATCTATCATTCATGTCATTGATGTAAAGCTTAGTACAATGCCAGTAGCATACATGTGTGCATTGTACATTATGATTACACGTTTTATTAAAACTGAAGTGATGCATTTCATCCTCAATTTGAATGATTCATAACAAAAAGGTGAGCTTACTTTTTGTTGTGCTTTCATGCTAAACTATATTATTTGCACATTTATTATTTTGGGAACATCTGGATTTGTTGTAGTTCCACATGTTAGTAGGGCAATGGAAGTATGTCCTTGCATTCGTGTGTGTTTGTCTGTGTCTGTGTGTGTGTGTGGGTGTGGGTGCACATGTCTATGTCTATAGGCCAAATATGTGTGTGACTATTTTTGTGAGACTATACTCGTATGTTCCTGTGTTTCTATAGATATCTATGTGTGTGTGACATTCCATGTGTGTGTGTTTGTGTGTATTCTGCAACAGCCCAATCCCTATGTACCCCTTTTCACCGTTCTTTCCTCCCTGCCCTCCTCCTCCCTTGCATTTGGCCTAGAACAGAGAACAGACCATGCTCCGAAAGACAGGGGTACACCCAGCAGGCGAAGCGGGCTCTGTCGTGCATGTGAGGGGGTGTAGGAGACGGTGCCAGGGCGATGCATAATGAGTCACCGGGGTAGGCGTGGGCAGATGAGGCACAGTAGCGCTTCTCCCAACCCGCTGTTGGTTTGGCGTTTACCTTATGACCTTTGAGACCTCTTCTGAGGATGGATCTTAATCTTAGTGTCCCCGAGGGGACAGGAACTGAAGATCCCTCTCAATGTGTTTGTCATATCAAACTGTCTAAGAGACTTGTGTAGGAGAATGGAGGGCATTTTGTTTTAGTGTTCTACAACAATTGGTCAATGAGAACAAAGATGTGACAGTGTGAACAAGACAGCATTTTAGGGATTAAATTCAATCTCACTCTCTTTCCTTTTTGTTTTCAGCAGCACACCAATGCAGCAGTGTGCACATTAAGGTGTGAATGTAAGGTTTTGCATGTGAGAGTGTGTGCATGCATGTATACTCTGAACATGGATGAGCGGGGGTGAGTTCATCTTATCATAACGTTTAAATCACCTTTATAGTGGTTGGTGTCTCTTTTCTCTTGATAAGGGACAGTTCGCAATTTACTGGGGTGCGAGGTTACTGGGGTGCGAGGTTACTGGGGTGGGAGGTTTCTGGGGTGGGAGGTTACTGGGGTGGGAGTTACTGGGGTGGGAGGTTACTGGGGTGGGCGGTTACTGGGGTGGGAGGTTACTGGGGTGGGAGGTTTCTGGGGTGGGAGGTTACTGGGGTGGGAGTTACTGGGGTGGGAGGTTACTGGGGTGGGAGGTTACTGGGGTGGGAGGTTACTGGGGTGGGAGGTTTCTGGGGTGGGAGGTTACTGGGGTGCGAGGTTTCTGGGGTGGGAGGTTACTGGGGTGGGAGGTTACTGGGGTGCGAGTTTTCTGGGGTGCGATGTTTCTGGGGTGGGAGGTTTCTGGGGTGGGAGGTTACTGGGGTGCGAGGTTTCTGGGGTGGGAGGTTACTGGGGTGCGAGGTTTCTGGGGTGGGAGGTTACTGGGGTGCAAGGTTTCTGGGGTGGGAGGTTACTAGGGTGGGAGGTTACTGGGGTGGGAGGTTACTGGGGTAGGAGTGTTGTGGGATTTTTAAAATTGGGCACAGGGGAGGTAGTGCATTTTTTCTGTGGTTTACATTCCCCATTTTGCAGGTTTTACTATATAATTTCTTCCATATAGCCACATTTCCTCATCTTCTTGCATGTGCCCCCCACTATCAAGGTTTTTTGGTACTTCCCTTATGCATTACGCTTTTTTGCACACTTACTATACAGTCAACTCTGTCCTGTCCTCTATCCATAGTGACAATAGTGGTAGGTGGATCGTTTGTCCAGATCTGCAATAGGTTAACTAGCAATCATACCACACATCAAGTCATTGAAATCTGCACCAATTTTCTACAGAAATCCACAAGAACTTAGAGGGATAGCTGATAGTCAGCGGAGAGGCCAGGTGCATCATTGCGCATGAAAGAACAGTAAAGCCATGAGACACGCAGTTAAATAATATCCCCTATTGATCTTGTTTAGGCCCTACAGATTTAATTGACTATATAACAGACGCCCCTCTTCACATAAATTGTGATTCATTTAATTCATATGAAACTATTCATTTTAAATGATTATTTTTGACGAATTGAATGATGTGCTTCGCCATTGTAGTAGTTGAGGTTTGGTTAAATTGCGGTGAATCGAATCATGGGAATCAAAAGAATAATTTGTGAATCGCAAACAATGAAAGGAAAAAACGTAGCTGTAGCGTTCCTTTCAAATTGTGTTGCTGCAAAACCCATTTTGTAGATCATTTAATTTGATTTGGATATTCAATTATCGGGCATTGCAACTCAATAGATGTTATTAGTCAGCCTGAAGTAAACACTTCTAAAAGTAAGAGAGATACTGATTGTACAAAACATTAGGAACACCTGCTCTTTCCATGACATAGACTGACCAGGTGAACCGGGGTGAAAACTATAATCCCTTATTGATGTCATCTGTTAAATCCACTTAAATCAATATAGGTGAAAGGGAGGAGAAATGTTAAAGAATGATTTTAAAGCCTTGAGACAATTGAGACATGGATTGTGTATGTGTGCCATTCAGAGGGTAGTATGTGTCAGGCGCACCGGTTTGACTGTGTCAAGAACTGCAACCCTGCTGGGTTTTTCACGCTCAACAGTTTCCCGTGTGTATCAAGAATGGTCCACCACCCAAAGGACATCCAGCCAACTTAACACAACTTATTTTTTCAAAAACTTTCCCAATTAAATGCAGAATGCAAAGTAGGCCTACCTCGCAGAATGATATCATTAATATTTGTATCAATCAGGTGCACATTTGTTTTGTATACTCTGCCATCTCATGTGCAGTACAGAAACCTGACAGAAACACTGCTAGCCTAACACAAATGTACTGTGACTAAAACTCGTCTGGGACATGCTTTCAATGGTGCTTTCCAACACATGACACCAATATAGTGGATTAGGGAGGAATCCTGACTGGGACTCAAACCCTGGTTCCTGTGACTGTCATTCCCAAACCATTATACTGTCACAATCCTCAGTATATGAGCCGTGATGAGAGTGGCAGGTAGCCTTGCGGTTAAGAGCGTTGAGCCGGTAACTGAAAGGTTGCTGGTTCGAATCTCGAGCCGACTAGGTGAAAAATCTGTTGATGTGCCTTTGAGCAAGGCACTTAACCCTAATTGCTCCTGTAAGTTGCTCGGGATAAGAGAGACTGCTAAATGACTGCTAAAATCCTACCAAGTGAGTTAACCCTATTGGCATGATGCATAGGGTGTTCATGCCAGTGACCTGGTTTCGCTTCCTTGTCCTGCCGTTTGGTACACTGGTCTCAGAAGTGGGATGGTGGCCGTGCTGCCAACGGCCCGGACGTGCTAGGGGGTTGAGTAGTCGAAGCACAGGGAGGGGGCAGTGAAGAAAACCTTGCTATATGAGCCACGTTACAATTCCCAGCATGTGGGTTAACCCTATTGGCATGATGCGTAGGGTGTTTGTCTTTCACGCCAGTGATCCGAGTTGTATTTCCTGCCCCACTGTTCGCTACAAAACCAAAAGGCTGAAATCACTTTGTGAGGTCCCTAGGTGTTGTACAAAGGTTGTTTGGTATTATTTCAAGGGGTACAACTTTAATTAGATTTTTTTATTAGGATTTTCTTTTTAATCGCTGCCTTGCCTCACTTTATAAATAAATAGATCTGTTATACAGTTAATTACATGTGTATGGCCTTAGGGACAATATAATTATCCTACCTAGACCAGCTTACAACACCACAATGCAATTCATATTTGCATTATTGTTTTCAAGTGAGTACAATTCTACGCTAGGCTGTAAACTGCAGTGAAAATTTAATTTCAATAACGGTGCAAAAGCCCTGTGATTTGCCTGTTTCATTCCATTTGGATCAGTTGTGTGTCTACTCTGGACAGATTATAAGGTCTAGAAAGGCCCAGTACAGGACAGTCTGGCTGTATTTTTACTTTGATACTGATGCGCTGTCTGTTGCCGATCATCATTCTCCCAAGTCGTTCTATATAGCGTGAAGACATAGGCCTATGCTCCCAGCAGGCTCGGTTATTCAGCAAAGCTCAACACACGTTCTGCCTATTTCCCGATTCAAGCGGCTATTCCTTGACCTACAACCTAACGTGTCAATGTAGCATAAATATTTGTTATTTCGCTTTTAAAATGTATTACCTTTTATGGTTGGCATAAACACAACTAGTCACAATGTTTTCATCTGATTAGGCTACTTGAAAAGTATCCTGTAGGCTACCTGCGCACGTTCATCCACTCCACTCTAATATAATTCCAGCCTCCAAGCCATGATGAAGCTCTCAAAGTTGGTACTAGGTATGCAATTATGTATTGCTCATGGGTTGTGTGTGGTGCATTGGCACAGAAACTTGTTAGTGGAAAATCGTTGCATATATTTATAATAATTATAAATATAGCATCAAAATGTTGAATATCTGATTTCCCCCTAGCTGATCATTGTCTGCAGCCGGCTCTGATCGTAGTGTAATGAAACAGGCAGGGAGCGAGAGCTCATCTGTGGTGGTCAGAGAAACCTCAACCTTCTGGCCTGTTGCCCTGCGTGGCATTGACTGCCACAATACCATGCTGAAGTGGGCAAGTCGATATACACATTTATCAACACAGGATTACTACAGTTATTGTTATTTGTGGTGGTAATTATTGTTTTAAAGATCATTTTATTAAGGGGGGGTGCACATTTATTTTTTTACAGTACAAGGGGATGGTTATGTGAAAATGTTGTTCATGTTGTGGAGGGGGGGTGCATATTTTTTATGACACCTCCAGTTTAAATTCATGATCTTCTCACATTGATGAAACAATTTGCATTGTGTCTCCTCATAGTATCTGTTAAAACTAAGCAGGTGCAGTTTTATCACTGTTAAACGTATACAAATACGTTAGTTGAAATTAAAATAACAGAATCATTGCATTTCTTCGTTGATAGAAAAACGGAAGCATCCACCCTAACATAGCCTCGCAAGCCGCCTGATCTCGCGAGCTTACATGAATGTTCGCCGCAAGATCAGGCGGCTTGCGAGGCTACCCCTAACAAGCTTCTTCATTAATTCACCCAAATAACCTCCAATGTGCAAGTGATGATGTGTTGCCCTATTACACAGACGGAGAGCCTCTTTAATTCCTTCACTCCGATGGTTATGTGTGAGGAGGAGGGTGTGTGCTGCTTCTGCTGTGGTGGCTGATGTGCCCAGAGCGAGGGCCGAGAGGGGGGCGATGGAGGGGGTAGAGAGAGGGGGGGACTGAGACAATAGTTGGAGCCGGTGCTGAATTAAATGATTTTGCTGATGATTAATAGCGGAGCGGGCCAACGGCTCCTGCGATGTAGAGATGATAAATTGTGAGTGCGGCTCTCTGCAGCTGTGCCAGGCCTGTGTCTTAGCATGCACACACCACGCAATTTACAGCCAAGCCCCTCTCCTGCTTACTTAGGACAAACTACTCAATTTATCTAATTACATACGTGTTTGATCCCCGGCCATGGAGATGCCATGTATTGATATCTTTTATATTAGCCACACAAAACAACCAACAATTATTTGCATCATTTTGGGAGGATATTATTCGTCTTTTTGCGTCTGTTATTCTGTTTACTGTATTTGAACATTGCCTTATTAATATTTGGCTCTTTATCTTGGCAGAGTGTTGCTTTGTGTATAAGGAGCCTAATTCCTATCATTTTGGGGGAGTGTTTGGAGCGGTATGTTGAGAACGACTCGACCCTCGCTTTCTCTCTCTCTTTCTCTCTTTCTCTCTCTCTCTCTCTCTCTCTCTCTCTCTCTCTCTCTCTCTCTCTCTCTCTCTCTCTCTCTCTCTCTCTCTCTCTCTCTCTCTCTCTCTCTCTGTGTGCGTGTGCGTGAGAGAGAGAGAGAGAGAGAGAGAGAGAGAGAGAGAGAGAGAGAGAGAGAGAGTGACAGTCTTCACTGTGTCTTCACTGCCAGATACCAATCAGTCCTAGCCCCCCCCCCCCACACACACACACACTCTCTCTCTCTGTAATTGATTGTTCTTTTAGAATAGAATCAGATGTAGTGAGGATTAGTCTGTTAGCTGTTGTTTTTTGGATCATGTGACGGCCATTGTCCATAATTAATGATTGTAATCTTTGTTTTTATATTCTTTGATTTAGCCACAATATATTGAATCTTGGCACATTTGATTGAGGACTGACAGATAAGCGATAGATGCTGTTGCTAATTTCCCCTTGCTACAGTGCATGGTTATCTGAGTGATGGTTCTATCTGCTCTCACTGAGGTGTTCATTTGGAGCGATGCAACGCGTTGATGCTTGCCGCCTACGGAGGTGGGAGGTGGACAGGGCGGGGTGTTCGCTCAGGGAGCAACAAGCCTATTGACAGATCCTAAAATAGGTAGGCAGGGGTCCCGACTCCTCCAGGGGCTCAAACGGGGGCCCAGGAGAGGGGCTTAGGAGGGTTTGTGTGTGTGTGTGTGTGTGTGTGTGTGTGTGTGTGTGTGTGTGTGTGTGTGTGTGTGTGTGTGTGTGTGTGTGTGTGTGTGTGTGTGTGTGTGTGTGTGTGTGTGTGTGTGTGTGTTTGTGTGTACATTTGTCCATGTATGTGTCTCTGTCTGTGTGTCAGGCTGTCTTTCAGAGGCTGTATGGAGGTCAAAAGTGAGAGCGCACAGGGCCATACACAAAGTCATTAGAGTAATCCCTAACCCAGGGGAACACACTCATTTCCTCTTCTTAGAGAGACAGCTCCGTGTGTGAGATACACACAGCTAACGCTCTACATTATTACTGACTGAATAATATATACTGCCATCATAGCAGCCACTTAGCTCCCGACTGTATACAGAGAGCTCAACACTCACTGCAGTTTTACCGGTCTCCAAATGTGTGCTTGTGTGTTCCAAAGAGTTTAAGAGAGTTTTACTTCAGCTTGTCCGGTTAAGTCACATGTGTGTGTATGAATAAGCACAGTATGTGTCTATGTGTCATTATTGGTGTGTTAATTAGAGAATCAGGGACTGGTGACAAACCTCTCCTCTGTCACAATATTCCCCCTCTGGGTATTAATGTAATAATTCCTAAATCACACTGATTCCTAAATCATACTGATTCCTATATCACACTGATTCCTATATCAACAGGCTAATGATTTAAATGTAGAACACCACACTGCCCTTAACCTGCTTTGGCTCTGTGTGTTAGAGAGGAGAGGAGATAGGGCTGAGATTGAGTGACATGCCCCTTGTTTGTCCTTTTTACCAAGAGACATTAGTGTATATGTGTGTGCTTATGAGAGAGACAGATCTTGTAGTGTGGGTTTGTGTTGGTCTGCGCAGGCGTCATGACTTTTCACCTCTGAACGTCTTAGTTTATCTATGCGTCTGTGTGTGTGAATGTGCAGAGACAGGGTGCATACACACACAAACACACACATACACACACACGGACAGACGGTAGAGTGAGGAGGTCAGACAGGGAACGTGGGGTTGGCGTGCTAACCTGGATTCTCTGGGCCAAACAGAGTCCAATGAATAATAGAACACACAGCTTTTGTTTATGCTTTATTTAGACAGCTTAAGACGACCTACCTTCTAACAGGTAAAGGCCATCAACTCTGTCCTTGACAAGAACAACCCAGGAGGGTAGACCTAATTGTTTGGATAAAACAGACTCCCCAAATCCAAATCAGACTTTTTATTCAATAGCTATGACACGATAAAAATTTGCTTTACAAGCATTACTCATGTTGAGTCAAATAAAACAATATACTGTATGTCATGTAGATTGTATTGAAACATATTTGTTTTATCCCTTCACAGAGTGAATAGTGAGGCCTATCCCCTCCCTACTAACCTTCTTATAGGGCCTGCCCAGGTTGGTAGAGGACGCTGGGAGAAAACAGGAAACGGCAACATTACTCACCTCCTATCCTCTCTGAGAAGAAAAGCTTTCTCCCTCCTTCAGGGGGAAACGTGCATCAGGGATCAATTAAGATGCACTTATTTTACTGGGAAATATTCCTCTCATTTTATCCTCTTTGGGGCAGCAGAAAGTCGAAACTTTGTGCTTCAAATAGATATTTTAGAGGGAATAGGCATGTGACTCATTAGAGAGTTGTCCTTGAGAGTGGCTGGCTGCAGGTTATGTTGATAATGAAGTGTAGCCGTACTCTGAGGGGTAATTTTATATGTCTGCAAATGGAGCTAAAGCAAAGGGACTGGGACTTAAATGAATCCAACACCAGCTCCCTGAGGTCCGGTGGCACAGAGGATGGCAGGACAGAGACAGAAAGAGAGCGAGAGAGAGGGGGGGAAGAGAGCAGCGGACTTCTACTTTAAAATACTTTCTCTTTCTCTCCGAATGACATCTGCTTTTCATTCTAGAAAAAAACTCACTCAGAAAAAAATTCTTAAACAATATTATATATATTTTTTTAATCAAAATAACTCTGATGATATGAATGTGTTGGGCTACTCCAATTCCCCCAAAAGTCTGAATAATCTATACGTTTTTTGGGAAACACTTCAAGCCAAAGTAGCCTAGCGCCTCCTTATCCTCATGAGTTATTTCAATTCATTTTGGAGGCTGAATGTATGTATCTGTTTATATGCTCCTGTGTGAATCAGAAGCATAAACCAATTATTGCCAAATATACTGTAGACTGATATGAATTTAGGAAGTTATTATTAACTCTTCATCACCACCTGGTTCTAGAAGGTTGAAGGGAATCATATGAACTAAATAAATAGCACCTCTAAATAGAAGGTCCTTGAACGTACCCATCCCCTTCTTCAGAGCAGTTAGGGGCTAGTTTGGGCTGCGTTCAGGCATAACATATCTGCATCTCTCTGATAAACGTTTACACGTGCAGTGATTTAGACGTGCTGACTTTATGTCCTGCTGTGCTCTCTACATCAGCAGACTGCGTCACCGCTGTTTTCCTGGAGTTTGTCAGAGCTCAGTAAAATTGAGTTATGTGGCATTTATTTGAAAACCCAATAATTTCAGATTTTCTCCACTGCAGTGTAGAGATTAAGTATTTCTTAGACCGTCATTTTTCCACCACTGTTGTGGGTGTGTGGTCAATTATTTTATATCAAATGTTACCACTGCTTATTCAGATGTTTCAATTGTAGATGGTTTGTATAAAAGCAACAAAAAAATCTATAATTGTGAATAATCATTTTTACAGAATAAATACGGTGGATTTAGATTTTTTTTATCCTCTACATTGCGGAGTGACACCGCTCAGACTTTTCACACTGATGAGACCCAACACACACACACTTACACACGCACACACACGCCACACCACCTCACTGCAAGTCAAACGGACATTGATCTCTTAACCAAGCAAGGTGACCTCCACTCCTCCCAGAGCTTCCATCTCTCCTTCTCTCTTCTCTATTTCATGCCCATCTCATTCCTACAATTTCTCTCTGTCCGTCTCTGTTTCTGTCTGTCTGTCTGTCTGTCTGTCTGTCTGTCTGTCTGTCTGTCTGTCTGTCTGTCTGTCTGTCTGTCTGTCTGTCTGTCTGTCTGTCTGTCTGTCCAGACCCAGTCAGTGTGAGTTCAGAGTGATGCTAGGTCCAGACCCAGCCAGTGAGGGCTCAGAGTGATGCTAGGTGTGGGCCCAGCCAGTAAGGGCTCAGAGTGATGCTAGGTGTGGGCCCAGCCAGTGACGGCTCAGAGTGATGCTAGGTGTGGGCCCAGCCAGTGAGGGCTCAGAGTGATGCTAGGTCCAGACCCAGCCAGTGAGGGCTCAGAATGATGCTAGGTGTGGGCCCAGCCAGTGAGGGCAGGGCTGTGGACTACTGTAAATGCCTGTGTATCTCACTTTCACTTTCTGTGTGTGTGTGTGTGTGTGTGTGTGTGTGTGTGTGTGTGTGTGTGTGTGTGTGTGTGTGTGTGTGTGTGTGTGTGTGTGTGTGTGTGTGTGTGTGTGTGTGTGTGTGTGTGTGTGTGTGTGTGTTTGTGTAGGTGTCTGCATTAGTACACCATATGCTGTTGGGCGTGTAGATACCCAGCTGAGTTGACTGAAAACTCATTGGCTGCGTACGTGACGATACCGGCAGAGTGTGTGTGCGTGTGTGTGTACGTGTGCGCGTTGACATGCATGTACGTGCATGTGTTTGCAAATCAATGTGCAGTTAATATGATTTGTGATATTTCAATATTCATATTTAGGGTTAATAATGAGTCTTTCATTACTGTTCAATCTGGTTTTGATTCGGTCTTTCACTTCCCCCTCTGTCATAGACATTTCTCTGGGTATTTCTGTCATATCGGATGAATATGTTTAGATGCCTGGAGACTGGATACACAGAGTCTATTGGAATGCAAATGTTCTACCCTTTCCTCCACATCAAATCTTGTCTACAGTAAGCTACTGTATGGATTTTACTGCGTAGCCAAGGTGAGAAAGCAACTTGTTCAGTGTGTGTGTGTGTGTATTCATGGTGTATGTTTTGACTGGGTCTTCTGCTATCTGCATTTTCAGGTCATCCAGAAAATTCCTCCATCTGTGAACGAGAGCCTCGCCCCTCCGTGCCCTTGGCCTTGATGTCTGAGGTAAAAGACAATTCTCTTTCTTTCACTATCTTTCTCTTACTCTCTTTCTCTTTCAGTAATGATGTAGTGTTGAAAAATATTATTATTAATCATATCATTATTATTACCATTATTATTAATTTTAAATGTTTACACTTTTACAGTCGCAAAACCAGTGTTTTTAATGAATCAGTTTAATTTAATGAATTGTTTTTCCACTTTTCACTAACAACACATTTGAAACCTAATGCAATTGAACGTGTATTACACTGAACGACCCAGTCTATACCGTATGTTATCATAACATAATGTGTGGTTCTCTGAAGGGTCCATTACAGCTATGTAATAGTGTTTGTCATTCTTTATTCATGAATCTGACGCCGCCATCATGTTACCTCTACAACATGTCTCTCAATATATTTCTCCATCTCATCACTTTATGATGTTCATGTCTCATCCTCACTCTTAATGTACATCTCGGAAATGTAAGGGCCATCCTGGAAACGTCTACCTGCTGGAACTACTTATCCCAGCGCCTGGGTTCGATGGCACTTTCTATTCTACTGAACCTGTAGCAACACCCAGAGTAGGGTTCATATACAAAAGGGATCCGACTAAAGAACATTTCTGCAGTCGTCTGTAATCGATGCACAGAGATGAAGGGAAACTGAGGCCAATGTTTATCACAAAACCAATTGTTTCTGTAATGGCTTCGCTGATTGTGCCGCGCCGAAACCCATCGACTAATCTGTTAGGAGGGACGCTCCGTTCGTGACTCGTCAGCATGAAACTTGAGCTGCTCTGTCTATGTGGGTGCCCACTGTGACAGAGAAGACATGCTAGTGTGTGTGAGTGAAACAGTGTTTTAAGGAGTGTGTATTGACAATTTTATTGGGTGGTTTGTGCCGTGTTTACATTCAGCTGTACTGATCATATCCCGTTCCATCATAAAAGGAGTCATTAATAGCCCCTAAACCCTCCATACCCCTATATGGTACACTATACATTACAACCCCCCTCATACCTCCAACCATCTCCCCGAAACGTCCATGTTCTCTCTGCAGGCAGCTGCTCCTCATGCCCCCTCCAGGCAGCTCAAATCCCTCTCATCCCCCTGATCCCCAGTCTGTGTCCGGGGACCAGTGACCCTACTCAGCCCTCAGTCACTGGGCTTACCCTGTCAACAGGACCAGTAATAGTACACTGCCTGGTGCTCCCCTAACTGGAACTTTTTTCAGACCGAGGGAGTGATTTGTTATGAGTGAGTTACAGATGGTTAACACACTACACAAGCAGAGAAAGACACATACAGTGAATGGACAAATCATTAGGTACACCTGCTCTTTACATGATATAGACTGACCAGGTGAATCCAGGTGAAAGCTATGATCCCTTATTAATGTCACCTGTTAAATTCACCTTAATCAGTGTAGATGAAGAGGGGGAGACTGGTAAAAAAAAATAAAAAAAATAAAGTCTTTAGACATGGATTGGGTATATGTGCTATTCAGAAGGTAAATGGGCAAGACAAAATATTTAAGTGCCTTTGAAAGGGGTAGGGTTGTTGGTGCAAGGTTCAGAAATTTGAGTCTCTCAATTAACTGCAACGCTGCAAGGTTTTTCACGCTCAACAGTTTCCTGTGTGTATCAAGAATGGTCCAACACCCAAAGGACATCCAGCCAACTTGACACAACTGTGGGAAACATTGGAGTGAAAATGGACCAGCATTCATGAGGAACGCGTTTGACACCTTGTAGAGTCCATGCCACGATGAATTGAGGATGTTCTGAGGGTAAAAGCGGGTGCAACTCAATATTGAGAAGGTGTTCCTAATGTTTTGTACACTCAGTAATATATATATATATATATATATATTTATATATACAGTTGAAGTCGGAAGTTTACATACACTTATGTTGGAGTCATTAAAACTCGTTTTTCAACCACTCCACAAATTTCTTGATATCAAACTATAGTTTTGGCAAGTCGGTTAGGACATCTACTTTGTGCATGACACAAGTAATTTTTCCAACAATTGTTTACATACAGATTTTTTTACTTATAATTCACTGTATCACAATTCCAGTGGATCAGAAGTTTACATACACTAAGTTGACTGTGCCTTTAAAGAGTGGAAAATTCCAGAAAATTATGTCATGGCTGTAGAAGCTTCTGATAAGCTAATTGACATAATTTTATGTCAATTAGTGTACCTGTGGATGTATTTCAAGGCCTACCTTCAAACTCAGTGCCTCTTTGCTTGACATCATGGGAAAATCTAAAGAAATCAGCCAAGACGTCATAAAAAAAATTGTAAACCTCCACAAGTCTGGTTCATCCTTGGGAGCAATTTCCAAATGCCTGAAGGTACCACGTTCATCTGTACAAACAATAGTACGCAATTATAAACACCATGGGACCACACAGCCGTCATACCGTCTCCTAGAGATGAACGTACTTTGGTGCGAAAAATGAAAATCAATTCCAGAACAACAGCAAAGGACCTTGTGAAGATGCTGGAGGAAACTAGTACAAAAATATCTATATCCACAGTAAAATGAGTCCGGAGTAAAAGCCAGACTACGGTTTGCAACTGCACATGGGGACAAAGATCATACTTTTTGGAGAAATGTCCTCTAGTCTGATGAAACAAAAATGGAACTGTTTGGCCATAATGACCATCGTTATGTTTGGAGTTGAAAGGGGGAGGCTTGCAAGCCAAAGAACACCATCCCAACCGTGAAGCACGGGGTGGCAGCATCATGTTGTGGGGGTGCTTTGCTGCAGGAGGGACTGGTGCACGTCACAAAATCGAGGGCATCATGAAGTAGGAAAATTATGTGGATACATTGAAGCAACATCTCAAGACATCAGTCAGGAAGTTAATGCTTGATCGCAAAGGGGTCTTCCAAATGGACAATGACTCCAAGCAAACTTCCAAAATTGTGGCAAAATGGCTTAAGGACAACAATGTCAAGGTATTGGAGTGGCCATCATAAAGCCCTGACCTCAATCCTATTGAAAATTTGCGGGCAGAACTGAAAAAGCGTGTGTGAGCAAGGAGGCCTACAAACCTGATTCAGTTACACCAGCTCTGTCAGGCGGAATGGGCCAAAATTCACCCAACTTATTGTGGGAAGCTTGCGGAAAGCTACCCGAAATGTTTGACCCAAGTAAAATAATTTAAAGGCAATGCTACCAAATACTAATTGAGTGTATGTAAACTTCTGACCCACTGGGAATGTGATGAAAGAAATAAAAGCTGAAATAAATCATTCTCTCTACTATTATTCTGACATTTCACATTCTTAAAATAAAGTGGTGATCCTAACTGACCTATGACAGGGAATTTTTACTAGGATTAAATGTCAGGAATTGTGAAAAACTGAGTTTAAATGTATTTGGCTAAGGTGTATGTAAACTTCTGACTTCAACTCTATATATATATACATAATTTATTTGTGAAAAGTATTCAGAAATATATCTTTTCCAAAATAGCCTGAAATGGGATGGCACATTCTGTGGTCTCTATCTCTATATGCTATACTGCTAGATCGAGACATTCCATTATGGCCCTTAGTGTGTCCAGTGTTATTTCCCTGATTGTCCTTAAGTGGGGCCTGGGATCAGTAGCTGGCCTGTCTCCAGCTCCACTTAACTTCAGCAAAGAGGGAGAGTGAGAGAGTGAGAGTGAGAGAGGACAAAGGCATCAGGGGAGACAAGGACAAATCATCTTTAGATGAAGTGTTTTAAGTGCTCCTCTTCTCCTCCCATGTCACCACCGTGAATCAGGTGACCTCTGCTCACCTGCACAGGATATAAACAACGCCATGTCAGAGAACGGACGGTTGGCGAGTGGAAGGCGTCCATCTTACTCGCCACCATGTGTTAAAACGTTGTACCGCACCCTGACTACCTGTCAAACCTCTTACAGCTCGGCTTGGCCCGGTCCGGTCGATGGCTGACAGTCATCTTGGTTTCCGTCTCTCCTTCGACGACGCCGGCTAGGCAGTGTCTTTGTTTTATGCAAATCCATGCATATGAGAAGGAATGGGGGGAGGAGGGGAGTGCAATGAGCAGTCTGGCCACGTAGCTCCAGGAGGACAGGCTGAGTGATGGAAACAAAGAGCCAGGGTCTGAGTGTCCTTGCCTGGGGAAAGCAGGCCAGCCACCACCAGCCACCAAAACACAGGTGTCACCATCTGAGCCTCAGACACGATTGAGTGAGTGAAAGAATAGATAGGACAATGTATTTTATATATTGCATTTTTTAAATGGAAAAAAGAAAAACAGAATGCCTTTCGTGAACTAACTAACTAACTAACTAAAAAATTCAACACTTTAATTTGTATCTTTTATTTTATTTGTATTACTACAGTAGCTCTGACTTTGCTGGTAGCTACTTTATTGAGGAAAAATGTACTTACTATGACTGTGATATGTGGTTGTCCCTCCTAACTACCGTAAGATGAAGGCACTACCTGTAATTCACTCTGGATAAGAGCGTCTGCTGAATGACTAAACTGTCAAACTGTACATGTTATAAATACAGGAGGAGTCATGGAATAAGGGCTACTGTGTCTGTGTGAGGAGAGGGGTCATGGCTGAGACGAGTTTTTACCAACAGATGTTCTAGTGTGTCTGTGTGTGTGTTCAGACCTGACTGGGAGGACAGCAGGCAGGCACCTTACCCTAGTGGTGGCCCTGGCAGAGGGGGACTGGAGTTCAACACCCAGCAGGGGGAAAGAGACCCAGAATCTGCTGACAAGGACAAAGTGACAGGTGTGTGTGTGTGTGTTTCTGTGTGTGTGTCTTTCTGTGTATGTGTGTGTGCACGCACTCCCATGCTTATGAGTTGAGGGCTGAGGAGGATGAATAGGCTGGTTTATGTGCCATTGAGTGTGTGTGTGTGTGTGTGTGTGGTCAGATGTGGGGCAGGGTCTAACGGACAGGGAGGGCCACCACCCGTGGCGGTGTGACCGTGTGACAGTAGGGTGGCTTGGGTCAGACTCGCTGACTCAGTTTCAGCCACACACAGCACCCCTTTCACAAAGACACCGATCTCACGATCACCACAGAGTGAGTGTGTGTGCCTGTATGAGTCAGTTTATCACCCACGACACTGTGTGTGTGGGTGTTGTCCATGTCTGTTTACATGTGTGTGGATGACACAACACCATCCTCTCACCCTCACCACTTCTCTCTAGCTGCTCAGTAGTACTCTCCTCCCCTCCCCTCCTCTGTCCCAGAGCGCTCACTCTATTTCTAGTTGCCATACAGGATGTTGGCCTCCCTAGACGAGGGAGGGCAGATGAAATCAATCCAGATTGACCTGTCACACGGAAGAGGGGAAAGTGATGGAGGGAGGTGGGAGAGGGGGCAGAACAGAGCAGGGGTACGAAAACAACCCCTCCAACCCCTTTCTCTACACACGGGTCAACAGTTGAGGGTGATTTATTTACATCAGGACCGGGGCGACATGTTCCCCCCACCCCACAAACCCTATCCATCTCTCTCTCTCTCTCTCTCTCTCTCTCTCTCTCTCTCTCTCTCTCTCTCTCTCTCTCTCTCTCTCTACTGTATCTATCTATCCCTCTCTCACCCTCTTTTCTCCTCCACATGCCTCTCAGAAAGGAGTGAGAAACTGGAGAAGTGTGCAGTAGGAGTGAGTCTATATTTAGCCTGCATAACCGAAGACACTGTGGTCTGGCTTTAAGGTTAAAAATATAGATCTCCATGTACAGCCAGCTGGGTACAGTAGACGTCACCCACTGTCAGGCACCATGAATCATGATTACTTTCCCCCTCGGCCCAGCCTGGCCCAGCCTTGGGCTCTGGGTTCTGTTATAGGCTCTGTGGTCCTCTTTAGTCTCTACATCATAGACTGAGAAATGTATCTTAGACCCTTGCCTTCAGACTAGCGTTTTATAATAGGCTCTGGGTATCTCTAGACCTATATCTCTGTCAGAGAGAGCAGGGCATAGGATTTAAAGACTATAGGACTGTACTCAGTGACATTAGAGACAGAAAATGTTTGACAAAGGGTTAAGAATGTTAGCAGTGTGGCACATACACTGAGTGTACAAAACATTAGGAACACCTTCCTAATATTGAGTTGCAACCCCTTTTGCCCTCAGAACAGCCTCAATTTGCCAGGGCAAGGACTCTACACGGTGTTGAAAGCATTCCACAAGGATGCTGGCCCATGTTGACTCCAATGCCTCCCACAGTTGTGTCAAGTTGGCTAGATGTCCTTTGGGTGGTGGATCATTCTTGATACACACGGGAAACTGTTGAGCATGAAAACACCAGCAGTGTTGCAGTTCTTGACACAATCAAACCGGTGCGCCTGGCACCTACTACCAAATCAAATCAAATGTTATTAGTCACATGCGCCGAATACAACTGTGAAATGCTGACTTACGAGCCCCTAACTGACAGTGCAGTTTAAAAAAATACGGATCAGAATAAGAGATAAAAGTAACACGTAATTAAAGAGCAGCAGTAAAAAATAACAATATATACAGGGCCGGTACAGAGTCAATGTGCGGGGGCACCAGTTAGTTGAGGTAGTATGTACATGTAGGTAGAGTTAATTAAAGTGACTATGCATAGATGACAACAGAGATACCCTGTTCAAAGGCACTTACATACTTTGTCTTGCCCATTCACCCTCTGAATGGCACACATACACAATCATGTTTCAAGGCTTAAACATCCTTCTTTAACCTGTCTCCTCCCCTTCATCTATACTTATTGATGTGGATTTAACAGATGGCACCAATAAGGGAGCACAACTTCCACCTGGATTCACCTGGTCAGTCTATGTCATGGAAAGAGCAGGTGTTCCTAATGTTTTGTATACTCGGTGTATATCTTTCTACTGTAAATAGAGGCAGAGGGAAAGAACAAAGGAGTACTGTTCAGTACCACCAGAGTTTCTGCTTCCCCCTCCTCTAAGCTGGACTGGGCTTGGTTGTGAAGTGGTGCTAGATTTAGCCCAGGGCGTATGGGCATAGCTACACTTTGCTAATTATTTTCTTGTGGCATAATTCTCAACATGGCACTCCTCTCTTCTCTCCCAAGCCTAAAAACAAAGACTCAGCAGTAATATCCTAGTCAGCCCCACACAGGGTGTGAAGGACCTGGGTAGTGTAGTGTAGTGTAGTGGAGGAGGTATGGCAGGGGTGGGGCAGAGCAGTGTAGGCCCAAAGAGAGAGACACACATATCACCTGGGTGGAAGGACACAGGTGGTGGACTGCCATTGTGTCTGCACAATAACACTACCATTTGCTTGTTAGTATTGTTTTGTTTATTTAATTACATTTACTCCCAGCTAAAGTAGCACCAATTGCGGATACAGTCACTAGCATGTAGAGGACTGAGAGGGGAAGGCGTACTAGACAGATACATTTGTTTGTATCAGACCAGCATCCTGCCCAGTGGGCTAAACTGTGGAGAGCCACTGGACATCAGAGGTCTCTTGAAAGAGCACTTACTGGTGAAGGCCTTGGAACAGACCACCACTATTAGTGGACACTGCCTGGAAGCCAGTACCTCAGTCTATAGCTATGCAGTCCACACATTAGTCATTGGCAAGGAAACTCTGTACATAGTTTTAAAATCCAGAAAGACGTCCTCATATAAACTCTCTCAAATGAGAAGGACTCTTACCACAGTCTCTCTGTCTGTCTCTGACTATGTCTGTTGATCTCTCTCTCTCTTTCCCTCTCTCTCTCTCTCTTTCTCTTTCTCTCTCTCTCTCTCTCTCTCTCTCTCTCTCTCTCTCTCTCTCTCTCTCTCTCTCTCTCTCTCTCTCTCTCTCTCTCTCTCTCTCTCTCTCTGTGTCTCTTTCTCTCTCTGTATCTCCCTAGCTCTCTTTCTCTCTCTGTATCTCTCTCTTTCTGTATCTCTCTATTTCTCTCTGTCTCTCTGTCTCTCTCTCTCGACTGAGTCTCTGTCATTCCCCCTTCTCCTTCCATCGTTGTTACATCCTCCTCACATCTCAATGACAACCCTCTCCTTCTTCCCGTTGTGTACTTCTTTTAGAACAGTATACCCTGCCTCCTCACCCCATCACCTCCAAACGTCTTCCTTCTCCTCCTTTTCCTTCTTAGCAAACAGTACATCCCTCCCTCTGCTCATTCCCAGAAAACATTCCCTCCGTCCCCTCCCTCACTACCACCCTAGACGTCACCTTTCTCTCCTTCCTCTTCCCCTCCAAACCGCACCTGCTTCCCTTGTCCTCTCTTCCTCTCCTCCACTCCAAACATCAGTTCTCCTCCTCCTCTCCTCCCCCTCTCGTTAGCTTGATGAATGGCTTCACTGCAGGGAAAGTGCTGATTTTCCTCCCTCTGTCTGATTTTTGCTGGCTGTTATTCATTTCAAACACTCAGAGAAAAGCAAGTGAGTCAATCAATAAGGAAATGAACACACTGAACAGCATTGGCTCTCACAGTTATTCCCCCTGTGCCCATGTCCTCCACAAGCCCAGACTGCTGTTTACACACATGCTGTATATGTGTGTACATATATGTTTCTATAGATTCCCTCTATAGCTGCTGCACACTTCACAGTGTATCATACTCATATGAATGAGATTGTATTGGGCAGGTTGACTTAACCAATTATAAACCTCTGTATACAAGATTATGGCATGGTATTCGTGATCGTTCATAAACATCAATGCGACTTAATACGACTGACCCAAACCTAAGCAGAGGATTTCTTAAGATGATATATACAGTGTCTGGTAATGTGGAGTTCATTAAGACACACTGAAGTGACAGAGTCCGTGTGTAGACTAGTGCACATGTGGACTGTTGTATCCTGCACTTCCAGGGAAGGAGAGGTGGTAGCACGGAGATGTGGGAGAGCAGAGCCGAGTAAACAGGCATAGAGAGAGCTGCAGTGCTCTCTGTCGTAGTTTCTTTCACACTAACACCATCTAAAGCCATCAGATGACCTCCATTGTCACCGAAACTCCCTCACCCATTCCTAAAGGAGGACATTCAGACGGTGAAGGAAGGGAAAGAGGGAGGGGAGAGAGAGGAAAGTCTGCTTCCAGACCAGAGTTATTACGGCACATTAAAGGGGATGGTGTGCACAATCCGGCCATAGCTTTATGTCTAAGTGCACATTAGTTATAGTCCACTGTTAATGTTCTGTGCAAAATCCTTTATGTAATAACCCCAAACACATAATGGCCTAACAGTTTTAGTGTGGTCTGACATTTTCACTGAGGTCAGCTCATTTAATGCATTTCTATACAATTTAAAAACTCTAAAATGCTATTTGGAGAACACCTAAAACAAGCAAAAATAACCCCAGACATTATCACATTGGTTGCTGTAGCTTCAATCTCCTCAGTCGATCTACAAAGACATAGCCTGCTGGCTACACAATTAGCTGCTACACATTAACTCACATGAACTCAGCACTGGGATTACAAATTATTATTTAAAACATAGTGAGGGATCTGTTAGCAGAAAAAATATTTTATTAACAAATTTCCTGCAATTCTACACATTTTGTGATGACTTATGCCAGGTTAATATGATATCTGAGTTAGAGTGACTAATACAATGAATGTGAACCCCCTGGAGGTCAGGGCTGCTGGGCACGTGGCCTGCATGCCAATGTAAAAAATGTGAACTGACATGGGCTAATTGAGGGACTATCAGTGAGTGACATATAACAAGAGGACGTCTGCTGCAACCAAGTTTCCAATTGCACCCTGTGTTTTCTAGTGTTCTAATTCTCAACAGTAAGTTGAGAACCTGAAATTCTTTTATACAAAATGGCCGAGGTCCGGACCTCATATGTAGCTACGACCCTGCCTGTTTCTCATTGGTGATAGAGATTATGCAAGATGAAGAGGGCATTCGTCAACATTATTTATTTCATTTTCTAATTAACACTGTTGTCAAAAAACTCTATATTATTCTGCCCTCCGAGACAGGAAAATAAAACTTGGCAGATATCATCACCGTATTTACAATGTGTTGAGATAAACGTAATCTCGTCGTCTGTAACTAAAAACAAACACCGTAGAATCACACGCTCTTCTCATTGGTGTGGTCTGGCTAACACTCCGATTTCGCTACCAGGCTTGCATTTTAGCTGGTTTCTGTAATGATAACAATATTTGGTATCAAATTAATAAGTGTTCTGCTTGGTTGAAGCCAGCACTCTGCTGCCCAACCCGCTATACATTTAAAACAAACAATTCACGGGTAATGCATCTAAATGAAGTCATATTGTTATCAGCTCGTATATTTGGGAGGCTCAGCTCGTAAATCAATGTGTGTGAATTCAGCAGAATGGGCTACTGAGGAGACGGTGAACACCCCAGGATTCTAGTTCATAGAGTAAACAGAGCGAGAGAAAGAAGTGGATAGAGAGAGGGAGAGAGAAGGAGAAGAGTAAAGAAGATTAAACAGAAAAACATAAAGAAAGAAAGATTAAAAGAAAAAGAAACATCATAGAGAGGGAAACAGAAACAAGATTTTGAAATGATGACACTTTGGGTGTTCATGCAGCAGGCATTTGTGAGGGAGAGGTCTAAGAGAGGGAGAGGAGTGGGGGACAGGAGGGAGGGAGAGAGGGATAGGAGTGGAGAACAGGAGGGAGAGAGGGAGAGGAGTGGAGGACAGGAGGGAGAGAGGGAGATGAGTGGAGTGGGGGACAGGAGGGAGAGAGGGAGAGGAGTGGAGGACAGGAAGGAGAGAGGGAGAGGAGTGGGGAACAGGAAGAAGAGAGGGAGAGGAGTGGGGGACAGGAGGGAGAGAGGGAGAGAGGGAGATGAGTGGAGTGGGGGACAGGAGGGAGAGAGGGAGAGGAGTGGAGGACAGGAAGGAGAGAGGGAGAGGAGTGGGGAACAGGGGGGAGAGAGGGAGAGGAGTGGGGGACAGGAGGGAGAGAGGGAGATGAGTGGGGGACAGGAGGGAGAGAGGGAGAGGAGTGGGGAACAGGAGGGAGAGGAGTGGGGGACAGAAGGGAGAGAGGGAGAGGAGTGGGGGACAGGCGGGAGAGAGGGAGAGGAGGGAGAGTGGGAGATGAGTGGGGGACAGGAGAGGGAAAGTTAGAGCCCTGATTCCCTTTCCCCTTTGACCTACTGCTGTCCTTTCTATGACCATGACTAATGGAAAACAATCCCCTCCACTGGAATGCCTGCCTGCTACTGTTGTGGACCCTGGGGAGTGGAGAGGTAGAGAGAGATGGATGGAGGGAGTGGTAGAGACAGAGGAGGAGAAGATGAGGAGGGAGTGTTTTGTGGAGGGAGAGATAGAGAGGGAAGAAGAGAATGGTAAGAGGTAGAGAGGGAAGAGGGGAAAAAGAAGAGGGTGTGTTTTGCAGAGGAGGGTGAGAAGGAGGGGGAGGAGAGGAAAAGGAGGGAGTGGTAAACAGAGAGGAGGAGAGGGGGAGGAGAGAGGGAGGAGGGGTAGCCTATATGAGCAGGACTAGCGGGGGTGGTGGAGCCTGTATGTCTGCTTCATGCCTCTCTGAGCCCAGACATAACCATTGTGTTTACAAGCCTCAGTTGCTCTTACTGTTAAATTATTGGTGTGAGGGACGCATGGAGGGGAGGGAGGGAGGGAGGAAGGGGGGATGGGGGAGTAAATACTTATCTTCTCTCTCCCTCTCTTTCATAGTTCTGGTTAACCAGGCTTAAGAATGCTCTTTGTGTTTTCTAATGATAGACTCTGGGTACTGACTGACTGAGCCTATGAGAGACCCTAAAGACCATAGAGAGACCATAGCCTCAGTGACTGAGCTCTCCAGAGAGGAGGGAGAAGGAAGGCTCTGTTTTGAACAGTGGCTTTGCTGGACCTCAACTGAGAGATAGGGGCTATGGAGGGCCCATGTTGTCTCCCATGCAACTAGGGCAGGCATGTCATGTAGTGGAGCAAGACATACATGAACACTAAATTACCAAAAGTATGTTGGCACCTGCTTGTCAAACATCTCATTCGAAAGTCATGGGCATTAATATGGAGTTGGTTCCCCCTTTGCTGCTATAACAGCCTCTACTCTTCTGGGAAGGATTTCCACTAGATCCGGCCGTGATTGGGATTCCCATAGGGTGGCCATTAAAACACAGGATCAAAAAATAATCATGGGAGACCCCCTACAATGCTTTACTGAGTCTCAGGGCTGAAGGAAACCTTTCACTGTGTGTGTTTGTATCTCTCTCTCTCTCTCTCTCTCTCTCTCTCTCTCTCTCTCTCTCTCTCTCTCTCTCTCTCTCTCTCTCTCTGTCTGTCTGTCTGTCTGTCTGTCTGTCTGTCTGTCTGTCTGTCTGTCTGTCTGTCTGTCTGTCTGTCTGTCTGTCTGTCTGTCTGTCTGTCTGTCTGTCTGTCTGTCTGTCTGTCTGTCTGTCTGTCTGTCTGTCTGTCTGTCTGTCTGTCTGTCTGTCTGTCTGGGTGACACTAATAACTCCTGACAGACCATAATCAGCTCAGCTGGTCTCTATGGATATAAGTTGTATGTTTGTTGGAATGTTAACTTTGTTCTTCTTTACTTCGTACGGCTCTTGTTTGTAAACACAAATGCATCACTTCCTCTCTGTGTGGCCTGTAGGGAGAATAAACCACGCTCTGCACTGCTTTCTTACTGAAACAACCTGCCCCATGTCTTACACACGATACACACTCCCCTCTTATACACACATACGTCCCCCCTGGTCTACACACGTCCAACTCAACTTACACACTACCTGTCCACCTCGCCTTGAGGGCACATTATAGGACTCTGCACAGACAATAGCCACACAAGCCCCTGCAGAACCCTCCCCCAGTCTTACACACATCCAATCTGTATACACAGACACATCCTCCCTATTGGTAATATCAGTCGG